>NW_022196901.1:8022968-8050346 GCF_008632895.1 Mastomys coucha | reverse complement strand
CCCTCCCTCCCTCTGTCACTCCCTTCCTCACTCCCTTTGTTCTTTGCTGGTTTTGGTTGCTTGCTTTTAACTGAGGCTCCGTCTTATATAGCCCAGAGTGACTTGAACTGCTTTTGTAGTCATGACTGTCTCTGATGCCTTCTGCTCCTCCTAGACCTACCTCCCAACCATTGAGATTGTAGGTGTATACTACCATGCTTGGCAAAAATACTTAGTAAATAGTCATTAAAATGTACTCAAAGTTATAGAACTCAATGTATGTTTATAGACTATATATTATGATATAGTTATATCAATACATGTTATAACATTATTTTATAAATTGCATAAGTGTGTTTGTGTGCAGGCATTTATGTGTATGTGTGTGTAGGAGTGTTATGTTACATTATGTTTCTATGTTCTTATCCCTAATGAGTAAATACTAAAATATGCAAAATGTATTAAATCCCCCCTTTTTTCTAAGAAAATATACATTTTTTTCTTACCCAATAAATCTTGATTCTGGGTTCTGTTCTCTATCTATTCCTAGTCCCTCCCGACCACCCTCCTAGCAAACCCACCCCCTTTATGTCTCCTATTAGAAAACAAACAGGCTTCTAAAGGATAAGAAAATAAATAAAAATCAATAAAAAATGAAAACAACAAAACAGGATAAAATAAAAGCTAATACTTTGGAATTGGGAAAAACAAACAAATGGAAGGAAAAGAGTCTCAGAGCAGGGACAAGAAACAGAGACTGACTCATTTGAACACTCACAAATCCCATAAAAAACTAAACTAGAAGCTATAATATATGCAAAGTTCCTACAGGGTAAAAAGAGTATTCAAGGTGTATATGAGACAAGGAACTGCAAAAAACTCCTTTGAGTTTATTTTCTGTTGGCCAGCTACTGCTGAGCATGAAGCCTACCCTTAAGAGGAATTTGTTTTCCCAGTGAGAGCGCCCTAGAGAAAACTAAATTTTCATTCACGAGTGGTTGTTTAATTGGAGATAACCTCTGGGTTAGGGATGGAGTATGTGTCCACTTCTCCTTTCAGCTCCAGTGTCCCATTTGGTGCAGAATCATGCAGGCCCTGGGTGTGCTGCCTCAGTATCTGAGTTCAAATGCACGGCCTTCATGTTGTCAATCACTGTGTTACTTGATACTTAAAATAACTATATGCATTTGCTCTTGTTATCATCACACATCACTGAATAAACAAAAGCTTAGAAAGTTTATGCTATGTGCACAAAGTCTTAGAACTGGTAGATAGTCAAACTTGTCTCTTAAACCTGTTGTTTGAAGCTGTTGACAGTCACCATTACTTCACATTAGGATCCATTTGAAGCACTATGTTCAAATGTAGAATGTGCAATTATTAACTCGCTACTTTCCCTAAGGCCTGTTACTGGTCTTATCTCAGTAAATAGCATCTGTAAACGGAAGTTCTGTAGCCCAGGTATAGTTGTGTAATTGGTTCTTGATATGTCAATAAAGACAGCTGGGAACCAATTGCTGGGCGGAAGGTACAGATGGGACTTCCAGGTCACAGAAGGAAAAAGCAGATACAAAGAAAGAGAGAAGGGCTTTTTGGCTGAACTTTGAAAGGAGAAGAAAGTGGCAGTCAGATAAGGTTTTGGGGCAGCTAGAGCTTGTAGCCTCCAATGCGGGCGAGGGCCAAGGATGTTGGTGGGGGCTAGCTGATATAAGCCACTAAGTTTAGGGCAGGAGAAGAAACGGAGATAATAATTGAGGGAATGCCTTTCCAGGCAGGAGATTCTGGGCCCAGCAATTGTGCCTAGCTGGTAAGTTATAAAATAATAAAGCTGTCTGTGTGTCCTTTATCCATGGATTCTAGGGTCTTGGGAGTGGGTTGGTAATACTACCCCTCCCGGAGAAAAGGTAGAGAGAGAGGCCTGGTTTGGGCCAGCATCATACAAGCCTAGAGCCAAGCTAGGGCAAAAGCGGGTAGGAAAGAGTAGTAGGATCAGTGCTGGCAATGCTGATCTAGCTAAACTGGGTGGAACAAAAGGGAGCTAGAAAAGCATGATTTTAAAACTACACACAACAAAGCATCACCTTCCACGTCCCTGTGGTTCATCTTAGATCTCCCTTGTTCTTCCTTTCATCGTCCCAGTCACACTGACTACCTTTCCTTGTACCTCCCCAAGGGTGGCTTCCCCCAGCCCTCTACATACACTCTGCATTCCATCTTCCCATTCTCTCCAGCTTACTTATTCAATTATCCCATTCAAACAGCTTATCTATTTGAAATGGAAATGGTTCCTACACTTCTAAGAAGAAAATTTGTTGGAATTAATGATACATAAAATCAGTGAACCATGCATGATGAAGCCGGCCGCCTGCTCTCCAGGCTAGCTGAAAGTGCTGAGTCTCAACAGATCTCTACTCTCATAATTCTCTTATTACAAAAACGTGTAAATTGGACTGCCTGGGCCTTCTTGACAAATCCCAAGCTAAGTAATTAGCTACGTCTAAATTCCCATTTAGTAAGCTTGACTTCAAGAGTTAGGGAACACTGTTTGCTTCCCTGGGCAGGTTTGTGAGTTTGGCCTTTAGCCTAGGGCCTAAAATACACACCCAAGCTGTGGGGTGCTCCTGTAATTATACCCTGTGTGGTGAGCTACAGTTATATATTGCCCTTCATCAAAGCCAAGCGGGAGAACATTACACCAGCAACAGAGGATGGATTCCGTTGCCAAATCTCCCAGTGGTTCAGAATTTAACTATCAGGGTTGCTTTATTCTCAAGCAGTTGAGTCTAGGCTGGTTAGAGGAGTTGGTTAGAGAAGAAAATCTCTATGGCCTCAGGTGCAGGCTTGATCTCTGCATGAATTAGTTTAATTGACATAAAGGAGTTTTTTATAAGTCCAGACTTCACTCTCAAGCACACAGACTGCAAATGTGTATGTATATGCGTAAGGAATACATGCATTAGCATGGGGATAGTGTCTACACAGGAAAGATAGAGCACGTGCCCAAAGCCCAGCTGCTCATCCCGGCTTGGGATTCAAACTGCCCTGCTTCATTTCATAGTTGGTCTGTTGATAATAGACCACCCAAAAACATTTTACTAACCTAAATATTAGGAGTTACGATGATGCTAACTAATCTCAGTGTTTTAGGGGTGGTGGGGTGAGGGTGGGGGGAGGGGAAGGAATGCATGCAACTCACATGACAGTCTAGGACACAGAGCACTTAAGAAATTCATTTTAGTTAAAATTCTGAAATCTGAATGTTTCTCATTTATTAGAAATGCCCATTGATATCTGTAAGAAATTAGTCTTAACTAATATATCCTTTAATTCTACCTCATTAATTTTGCCCAGAAAGCATAATAATTTCCATATTAGTGAATGCCTACATAGAGTCAAGAAACTATTAAAGTTCTCTTTACTTACTATCCACCATTATTAGCCAATATATAAGGTCTTCTTTAAAGGACAAAAATGAAAATTTTATAATATTTAATTACATCATAAGATCATATATATAAAATTCATTTTAGAACACCATAACATAAATATATATGTAAATTTATATGTGTGTATATCAATATTACTAAAAGAGAAAACTGAAAATATATGTAGAGCCAAAAACATACTATAAATTTTCTCTCATTAAAACAAGTTTTAATCAAAAACACTTATTAGGTATGTATAATGTATTAATGAATAATCTACAAAATGTTTAGAGACATGAATTCTTATACAGATCTTAAGGTATATTTTCTCTATATTCAAACGTGTACTTTGTGGTATAGTCATTATGTAATAAGGTACTACAGTAAAGCATATTTTCTATTGTTTCATTACCTCCTTGTTGGCTCCAAGATCAATATATCCACACAGCGGATGAAACGCTCCAGTTCCACACACATAAACGTGAGTTTTATTATAGGGTTGAAGCACTCGGATGAAATTTGCACATTCTGTCTACAGGGTACAAAAATGAAAAGCATTATTATATGACAAAATGATGATCCTTCATATTCCTTGTTTTGAGGATACATTGATTATCTGGAATAAGAAAAATACATTAGATTTAAAAAAAAAACTTTGAACACTTGACTTCAAAAGCAGAAAAGCACATACGGACACAGGGGCTAAAGGAGTGATTTGAAAACTTGAAGTTATAATTGTGTGGCTGTGTATATGTTAGGATACAATTGTGTATATGTTAGGATACAAAACTCTGTAACTGTATTCAATGAGGTACAGTGTGCATGCGCATATATAGTCTGGGGACCACACAAGTTACATCAGAGCACAATGTCTTCTTACTCTGACATGAACACATAACCCAGAACCTGAAGGTCCTACTGTCTACAACACCTACTGTCCAATCTCCATTAGTCAAAACTCGGGAGCAACATGTACATCATACATTTGTTTCTCTATCTTAGCATTCCCTTTATTTTCAGATGCCTGGAATTCTTTTAAATCAGATTATTTCTTGTAGCTTTTTCTTCCATTTTTCACACGAACAATTTTATGTCAGCTAAATAATTAAAACTCACATCCTTATTTTACATGTGGTTAAATCTAAAATTTTTTTTTTTACATTTTTACTATCTTTACAATTATTTTGTATAATTTTACTCCAATTACTAGTAAATAGAAATTCTGTGTTTTTTAGCATATCCATTCATGCCATTATAGATAATATTAAGTTTACCTACTACAAGTGAATATTTATCTCTACAAAAGTGTTGGAAGAAATTTATTTATTTTTTTAATCTAAGAGAGAGAATCTCACAGTGTAGCCAAGGCCAGCTAGGAATTCAATAAGGCTGTCCGTAAGTTCAGAACAGCTCTCCAACCTTATCTTTGATGTACTGGGATTAGAGGTATACGACATCATGCCCAAATGGAAACACTTCATGACCTCACAGACCTGATGAAATTTGTATGCACACTGACACTCTAGATATTTTTCTTGTCTACAAGACAGGCAAGTGTTCAATTAAAAAGTGGAAAATTTTCCACTTTCTCCATGCCTGCCCTGCAATCAGCTCTTAACCAGTAAATCATGGACACTCTTACGCAGTGGGAGATCCTAAATACAGAAGATATTCCCAGAATCCATATTTAGTGGCTCACAACAGAGTGTCCCAGCATGAGGCACTATGAATCAGGCAGCATGATTCAGGATTCATACTAGTTAACAGATGACAGTGACCTTGTTCAACTTTTATTTTTCATACGAGGAAGGATAGTCTGTCTTGTTTTAGGCAAATGATTTCAGGAAGGAGAGGCTGCAGGAAAGACACATAGCCCTTTAAGGATCCAACAATTTCCTTGCTCTTAAGCCCATTACCCATCCCTATACAAGAGTTGCAACCAGCTTTTATTTCTGGCAGACCCCTCAATTTCCACTGGAGAGAGATTGCCTTTTGTTTTGTGTGTTAATAAACATAGTCCCTTCTGTCTAAGTTTAGACTCCCAGCTGGTTTTGCCTCTATATGACCACAGAAATCTAACCCCCTGTAACTCAAGCTCCAAGTGGTCTGATATCCTCTGCTGGCTGCCTTAGGCAACTGTATGCACATAGTATACATACATTCACATAAAATAAACATCAGGTGTGAGGAGAGCAGGGGAGAGAAAACAGAAATCAGAGGGGCGGAGGGAATCTCTAAAAAGCACCAAAGACCTGGGATAGAGGGAGTGTGGGGAGCCCTCAGGGTATCTTAGCTGAGACTCTTAGCAGTAGGGGATATGGATCCTGAACTGACCATTCCTGTAGCCAGGCAAGACTCCCATTGGAGGGATAAGGGTAGCAAGCCACCCATAAAACCTTCACCCAAAATGTGCCCTGCCTGTAAGATGTGCAGGTACAAAGAGAGAGCAAAGATGGAGGGAACAGCCAAGCAATAACTGGCCAAAACTGAGACCCACCCATGGGCAAGAACCAATCCTGGACAGTTTAATGATATTGTTAGGCTTGCAGACAGGAACATAACATAAAGGTTCTCCGAGTGGTTCCACTCAACAGCCAATGGAAACAGACATAGAGACCCACAGCCGAACATTAGATGGAATGTGGGGAGTCTTATGGAAGAGTTGAGGGAAGGACTAAGAGACCTGAAGAGGACAGGTACTCTACAGAAAGATCAAAAGTGTCAACTCATCTGAACCCCTGGGGTTCCCAGGGATGATACCACTAATTAAAGAATGAACATGGGCTGGACCTAGGTCTCCTACACATGTGTAGCAGAAATGCAGGTCAGTCTTCATGAGAATCCCCAACAACTATAGTGACTATCCCTGCCTGTGGATACCATTCCTCTAGCTGGGCCGCTTCGTCTGGCCTCATTGGGAGAGGGTGTGCCTAGTCCTGCATTGACTTGATGCGCTGGAAAGATGGTTGGGGATGACATGGGTTGGGGGGTGGGAATGGGAGAGGATCTATGCATTGGTTGGGTTTTGGAATCTTCATATATATATATATATATATATATATATATATATATATATATATATATATATATATATATATATATATATATATATATATATATATATATATACATATATATATGTATATATATAATTAAAATTCATTTTAAAATATGAAAAAAATTTAAGCAATTTAAAGAATCTTATTTAAAAAAAAAAAAGAACAGTGCTTGTTTATGCCCGGCATGCCAGTGCTAGGATGGCTAACTTGGGAGGATGGAGTCATAGGAAAATGTACTCATTAATGTTTATGAACGATGAAGACAAAGTAACAAGAGAAATCTCAACACAAAACTATAAACATTTTAATTACCAAATAAATTTTAACGATGATGTCTTGGTTAAGAAGGGAGGTTTCCATTGAACTGAGTACAGGGTCCCCAATGAAGGAGTTAAAGAAAGGACCAAAGGAGCTGAAGGGTTTGCAGCCCCTTAGGACAAACAACAATATGAATTAACTAGTACCCTCAGAGCTCTCAGGGACTAAACTACCAACCAAGAAGTATACATGGTGGGACTGATGGCTCTGACAGCATATGTATAGCAGAGGATAGCCAAGTTGGTTATCAATGGGAGGAGAAGCCCTTGGCCCTGTGAAGGTTCTGTGTCCCAGTGTAGGGGAATGCCAGGGCCAATAAGTGGGAGAGGGTGGGGTGGCGAGCAGGGGGAGGGGGGGAAGGAACAGGGGTTTGTTCTTGTTGTTTTTTGTTTTTGGTTTTGTTTTTGTTTTTGAGGGGAAACTGGGAAAAGAGAAATCATATGACATGTAAATAAAGAAAATATCTAATGAAAAAAAAAAGAAGGGAGGTTTCCATATATCCCAGACTTCAGTTCACTTCACTTAACCATATTTGTTGAGTTATTCTTATGTTTCTTCTGTACCAACAATGGTACAGAGGCAGAGATAGAAGTTCTATGGCTAGAATGAGGTACTGTTCACTCAATGGCAGTCATTTAATGATTTTGTCAAATACTCCATTTTAACATATAGAATTCAGATGGCAAGTTTGAAGGATCCTAAAGAAATACTTGCATAAACAAATAAAAAAACTCCCCTTCCAGGTATAAATCATAAAATCTAAATGACATGGGTCTGTGCAAGGCAGAATTGTGGAAAGTGGCAAATTGGAGTCAGCATAAAGGTTTAGATAGGTATGTGATACTTTAATAACTACAAAACAAAATATGCAGAATTATATCTAAGCTATTCCCCATCGCTAACATTTCTAGGAGTCATCTTAATTTTACAATTGACTTTCCTGCTAGGCTGACATGAAATAGAACATAATATGTCTGAGTTCTGAATTACCTGCTACAGGTCACAAAAATGTCATCCCTGCCTTGTTGAAGGCCTGTGTGTGGGGGGTGTTGACAGAGGGCGGCTCCTGAAGGAGCAGCATTGGTTGCCAAAGTGAAGGAAAGCTGTGATTAGATTTTAAAACGATAAGATCTATGACTTTAAATTTTGCCCAGAGGAGACATTAAAACAACCCTTACTCAAGGTACTTTAAAAATGACCCTTTAATTCATGTCCTCACATTTTAAATCTTAGAGATTATATGATGCTTTCTTTTTTCATGCACTAAGTTTCAAAGTTTTGTTTAAATGGTATGATCAATAATTAACTTGGTTTAATTCACTCAGTGACTTGCTAGGCTACTGATAGTGGGTAATTCTCTGAGGCATGAAGAATGATAACTTTGAGAAGCAACCTTTTAAACTTTCCCTGAACTGGCTGGCTTGTCAGCCATTGCTTACAATGGTATTTACATGTAAAACTTTCGAAAAGTTTCGAAAAGCATTGAAGTTTCTCTTGTTTTCTTTTCTTCTCATCTAATTCCTTTTTCACTCAAACTAAACTGCTCCTATTGGAAAGTGTGTGTGAGTGAGTGAGTGTGTGTGTGTGTGTGTGTGTGTGTGTGTGTGTGTGTGGTAGTATATGAACAATAAATAAGCATCAATAATTATCATTATTATCATTAATAATGTATTGTAACCTTTTACAAGGCCATCTATATATAGTGTATGTGTGTGACTACTGATGTGAACATGGACATTCCTGGGACCACAGTGCATTTGCTTCAGCCAGAAGTCAGATTATAAGATTCTGGTCTTTCCTCTCATCATGTGCATTTTAGGGACTGAATTTAGGTACTCCTTCGGGCTTGGCAGGAACCACTTCTAACCACTGGGCAAACTCACCAATACAATAGAAACTTCATAATTCTCTCATGCATTACTATAATTTTTAACATTTTCATCTTATATGCATTCATGTACATAAAAGAGGTATAGTTAAATCAATATTTGCATTAAAGTCTGCTAATGAGAATTTAAAAATTTGTTTTCTATTCCAGAAGATAAACATATAACAACAAACCAGAGGAACTTCGAATCTTTGAGTCCAACTTAAGCAAATATAGCTTAATATGTAACTCAGACAACCCACAAAATCTAAGTTGAGTCATTTGTATGAACTATGGGAAGACACTCACCGATTTGAAGTCCCCGATGTGTTTAGCTTTGTTTTTGCACTGCTAAGAATTGAACCCAAAGCTAGGAGGGACTTGAGCATGATACATAAATGTTGTGTCACTGAGTACTTCCCAGGGCCTTAAGGTCTGTTTTTGTCCTTGAATGTATTTTGCATAATATTGTTACATGTGATTTTCTTCTTTTAAATTTGAGACCGAGGTTTTATGTATCTCAAGCTAGGCCTTGAACTTAACATGTAGGTGAGACTGACCTTGAATTACAGACTCTCCTACATGAACTTCCTATATGTGGAGATTAAAAACATGGGTCATCGTACCTCATGTTGATCTACATTCTTGTGATACTTCCCCAGATGCATTTCTCAGATTTAACCTTGTATGAAGAAAACTATTGAGGCATATATATATATATATATATATATATATATATATTCCTATAAAATAACTATATTAAAATCTAAATATAAACTTTTGTTTAAAATATCCATCAATACAAATATGTATGAAGAAAAGAATCTATTACACTAAAAAGAAAAGGAAAGCATTTTAAATGAAAGAAAATGACAGATATTCTTATTTGAATATTTAAAATTTAAACACCAAGAAAAATGATGAATACTTTTTTATGAATGAACCAGGATAAAAATAACATTTGTACCACTTTTAAACATATGTCACATAGGCTCCTGTCAATAACATAAATGCACATGCATATCTATATTTTATAAATTTGTAATCAATCAGTGAAAATAGCAAATGCCAAGATATCTGGAACCAAAGTAATTAGTCATTAAAAGAATCACTATTACAATTATAAAAATTACTGAGTACTTGTATTTCAAGCTAAAATGCAATAATTTTTTTCCTTTTGTTAGCAAAAGTTAAATATATGTATTTTACACTTCCATGCATTTACAATCGATATGACTATATGCTGTATCCATTAATAGCCCGGGCATGGAAAATCATGTATTCTAACCATGGCCTTGTGTTTAGAATGTATCATCTGCTTATCGGAGGTCAATTTCACTACATAGACACAGGAAGTTTTAAGTCCTTAATTTGTAAAAGGGTACTTAGTAGTCAATGATCTCAATATTTATATGCCAGGATCTCACATGCAGGATCATTTGCAGCAGGAAATATTGGATATGTACCAAGATTTGAACAATAGCACCTTAATGAAATGATGCGTAAAGGAATGCAGAGCTGCTTTTGAAAATGGCCTCATAAAACATTTATGGCATGGGAAAAGCTTCTGGCACTCTGCTAAAAGAGACTATGGATGCAGTGATGTCATCCTGCAATTTAGTAAATAAATAAAGTACAAGAATGTACACTGTACTAACTGTCCCTACTGGTGATTAAAGGTCAGGGGGTTATATCTAGAAGATGCTCCTTATGTTCTTACATACAACTTACTGAGCTTTGACAATAAACTCGCATAGTTTTAGACTAAAGGGTAAATATAGAAGAGTATATAATTGTAGAATTTTATAGCAGAAAGATGTCTTTTCTCTCTGTCTCTTTTACTGTCAAGGCTGGCACCTTTGTGGATAAACTGACAAATAGCGCAGGCTAACCTCATTTTGCATTTTTTTTTGCCTACATTAAGCAGTTTAATTCAAGCTTTATAGATAAGACTAAAGCATTTCCTTATTGTCTTTCTTTTAAACATCCTTGTTCAAAAATAAAAACAAGCTACTATTAGCACCTTTCCTACCATTCTTCCCTTCTTTGGATTAAACTGGATGGCTGTTCAAAAGATGGAATGTCCCCACCCTCCCTCTCCACCTCCCATTCTCTCAACACCCCAACTAGTTAACTTGTGTAATGGTAAATAATTCACTATTTTTCAGTTATATAGTACCTTTGTGTAAATGAATAGTCTTTCCAAACACTTGTTAATCCTAAACATCTCTTTGGAAGTGGGTAAAAATTACTAGAAAGGAGGGAAAGAGGGTCGTGTAGAGGCAAGAAAAGAAGTGAAACATGTCTCAGTCTCCATTGGTCAAAATCTATGCAACACTGTTCAAAATGAGAGTCAATGTTATGGCCATATTAAGTAGAGAAATGAATTGAAAAAAATAGATTTGTGATCTATTATGTGTATTTTATAGTATATAGGACATCATAGAGGATGTGGTCAGATTTCCAGGCTCAGTTTCCAGCTTCATTAATGAACTGCTATGTAATATTGAATGAGGATTAAATGAGATTATAGCTATAAACATTGGAAGTAGTTCTTTACCAAGGTAACTGATATGAAACTGGTAGTTATTAACAACTCTAAAATGGATCACTGCTTTAAAAGGATGTGCTGAAAATAACCCTTTTTGTTTGCTTGATTCTATATCAAATTTTATAGACATTGGTAAAAAAGGGAAAAAAGCCCTAAATATTTAATCCAAGGTTAGCAGTAGATTATGCTTAAAAGTTAAATGTGATTGTTAGCTCACAAATACTGGGCTTAAGGATAGCACCTCCAGAAAATTTTGTCCCCCATGACCTAACTGAACAGAGGAGTAATGAAGTTACTGTGTAACTTAGTGAACATACAGAAGGGAGAATGAGAATGCTCTCACAATGCATTCATTCTGCATCCCTCCTCTCTTCATGGGAAAACTGACATTAGTTTATTGTAGTAAACTGTAAACATCTTTCTCTACTGATTCTTTATGAAACATTCAATATAGACAATTTGCAAATATAAAAGTCACAGATGTTCTGCTACACACCTACTGACTGACAAATTATTTTGAAAACTGTCATATGTTATAACCAAGTTATTCAATCCCCACAAGCTCAATAAAGAATTGTTTGTTTTTTCATACATGGACATCTGCTCAGTATGGAGATATTGAATAGGGCAAAGCCATTCATGGCACAGAACAAAGAGGAATATATTTCAGAAAAATATAATCTTCTCTTCTAGTACAATCAATGTAAAACTGTCTTCTATTGCATTTACTAACATATTTCTGTTAACCCAAATATGTCTCAAACAGAGAACATTTAAAGCTAATGGAATATAAAATGAGGTATGACTGCACATTTATTTTGTTTTGTTTGGATTGTTGTGGTTTGATACTTAGTGTCAAAAAGTGGATCATGTGGGTCAGACTCTGCTATGGCGGGTACATTTGTGCTTTAGTTATATGTAATACACATACAGACTCTGGGATTTTTTTTTATTATTTTATCTTATTTTCAACAATTTGTGAGATTAAATATAAGTCCCACACATGCAAGCCAAGCATGCTGCTGGTAAACTGGATTTCTAGCCCTCTTTGAGATAGAGTCTCAGTAAATATCTCAGGCTAGCTGTCAATTTCTAATCCCACTACTGCCAGGACCTAGGTAGCTGTAATTACAGACAACACTAACTTGGCTTGTCTTTTTATTGAATGAATGAATGAATGGATGAATGAATAAATAAATAAATAACTGAGTGTGTGAGCCAACTTGATTCTGATTCTTAGTCTTTATGTTTTTCAACATATCTCATATCTTGGGTTTAGGGATGTACTTTAATCATCTTTACTTCTTAATCTAATTATACCTTCACATAAAGGACTCTCATTACTATATATGAAACAAGGCACAGATTAACTCTCAGCATTATTATTGTGAGAGGATATTGCAAAAGAAGCCAGGAGATGTTTACATTTTGATCCAAGATTGGGACTTTTGATCATCTTGAGTGAAGTTCAGGAACTTGTTCACAAACAATGTTTATCCCCATCAGTACAGTGCAAGAAGTCAGGGCACAACACAGAACATCTAGCCTGATGGGAATATGTGGATGAGGAAGGAAACAGTGAAAGGCATACCAGGATTCACTCCTGCTGCAGACAAAACTGGCAGTGCAATTGGGAAGCCTGCAGTACTACCCGCCCTCAGCAAGAGTCACCCAGACAGGACTCAGCAAACCAAAACACTTCAGCCTAGCTGACTGAAGATCTGCAATGGTTTATATGGCAGTTTAAATCTGAATTTCTCATTTCATTGGCTTCATTTGCCAAGAACGGAGAGCATTCTATATCTCAGGCTAGCCTTGAACATGAGGCAGTCCTTCTTTCTGACACTCCCTGGTGATAGTATTGTAATACTGAGAGCCAGCATACTCTCTGAATTTTCAAGTAGACCATGTGTGCATATTTGATTAGTGATTCTGTGCAATTACTAAAGTTTAGGGTAGTTCCTTGTGATTCTTAAGTCAGAATCCTACAACTGTCATCTCCAGTCCCTTCTTGCCATTTCTGTGTAACCACTTAAAAGTAGTCATGTGTGTGCTATAAATCCAACCTCAGCTCAGGAGAGAGAAAAATGAAAGCTGCAAATTTATGATAAATGATCATTTACATTTTTTACAAATTACAAATAAATGTAAACAAACAGCAGTTATACATTCAGAGAAATACATTTTTCTCCTGGTGATTTATATTCAAACATTTGATTTGCTTCTAATCTAATTTTCTGAAGAAAACTACAATATTTAGAATTAATATGTTAGAGTAAATTGTTTCTCCGTTTTTGGACTGTTGTGGATATTAGTCTTGCTTTTTATAAGGTAGAGATAGTTTATACCATATTTGTCATTCTTTTTGTTGCTCTTTCTGAATATTTTCAAGAGGTTTTTACATAGTTCAGCTTGCCCTCGAACTTACTACATTGTAGAGCCTTAAGCACCTGATTTTCCTGCCTCTATTTTGAAATTTTGTGCCACAGGTTCCTATTACAACCCTTGTTTACCATAATAATCTTTATAGAGAATACTTGTTTAGTAGTAAATGTATCCTACTGATGCTGTTAATTCCATAAAAATGAATATAAAAATTTACTACACTATTACTATGCAATTTGAGGATGTAATTTTAAAGTTTCATACTTACATTGGCATCTTTCCCAGCTAATTTGCATAGTTCCACTCGTTCCTTTGCAGCAGGCCAATAAATCTGTAAAGGTAAATAAGAATAGGCATACTTAAAGCATCTAATTCTGATTTAAAAAGAGAATAAATAATATGGAAGAATAGACATCAACCACGGCTTTGGAATCCAGACATAAACATTACCCAAAATGTCTCTGAAAACTTTCTAAATAAAAATTGTCAAAGGCTATCCGTTTTTCTTAACTTTCTTGATTTTAACATATATAACAACAAATAAGTTATCTTCAGAGGGGCATACTCTTTTACTGTGATGTCAACAGAACTTCAGGTTAGCATTTGTTCTATTCATCATGAGTTTCTAGGTTTCTCCAAGTTGTGGTGCATGGTAGACATGTGTGGTAAGCTAGTGGAAACAGGTCTCCGTCGGCCATACAGAGTACAAAGTCTAAGTCAAGGACTAAGCCAGTTTATTCACCATGTTTAACATATATATGCACTTAGGAGGCATAGGCAACCTGATATTTGTGAGTTAAACACTATTTTGAGGTCTATACTGTGAGCTCCAGGCAGGCCATCACTATATGAAAAGACATTGTTAAAACAAACAAACAAAGCCCAGAATGAACAGAAATGTTATATAAGTTATTTCTTAAAGATAATAGTCATTTTTTGAAAGGTCAACATCATATCACAGGGCTAATAGAATTATATATCCATGATCTTATAATTCTTGACTTTTATTTGGTGATTAGTTTAGATCAATATTTCTTTCAATCATCTCAATAAATCAAAGTCTACTTTTTTATTTTCATTTTAGTAATATTCAGATTTATTGATATTTAGGAAGAAATAATTTCAGTTTTCAGTGTGATGATATTAATATTACAGTAGAAAGAAAGGTGAATATATACGTTTTATAATTATATGAGTTTCAAAGAGCATAGAGGTCATTATGGATTTCTACGTTTCCTTATCTAAGAAGTAAATGAAATGATTGCGTTTGTAAAGACTGAATTAAAATACACTGTCAAAGTGAATTAAGAATATTTTTAGGTCTAAAACCAAAAAGTTATTCAAAGTATAACAAAACACTAAAACAACCTGCTTAGTCTCTGTGTGCTTGTAGTGAAGGTTTACAAGATACTATGGAGTAATTGCTGTTTGGTTTGTACACTGGATGCACATGTATGAAGGCCTTGTCCATGTCAGTCAAAGGACTGGATTAAAGTGATCATATTTAGTCAGGAGGACAGGTCTACAAACCTAATTATGACATTTCCATGGGAAACAAAGGTGAGAAGAAAGTTATCAGGAAGAAGCCACTAAATGAAGGGAGACGTAAGGCGTGTTCCTGGTGATCTGTCTTTCTCAATCCCTTCTTAAGACTGATTGTTTCAGGTAGGTGCTTCAGACAGTCTTGTTTTAGTCTTGCCCTGTTTTCGTCTTGAACAATTTAATAGTTTGACTTTGTTTAGGAGTTAAACACTAAAAAAAGCAATTGCATTTATATTTGTTTTACTTCTACAATATACATAAATCTCTAAAACATGTTTTAATACCCTTATTACACATTTTTGGTTAGTACACATGAATCATACAATTATAAATCTAGTTGTTTCATCTTAGTTGGTGACGCAACAAAGCTAATTGAAACAGCTTATTTAATGTATTGGCTTATTTTAGCAAAACGATGTCAGTAACTTTGGTTTCACAAAATTTAACAAAAAATACTTTACAAATAAGTAAGTAAGTAAATAAATAAATATATATATGAACAATCTGATTGTCTTTTGGACTCTAAGTATTCCTAGAAGAAAAAGTTGCATTATAGCAATATTTCAAAGATGCATCGTAACTGTGGTTTGAAGTGAGATATTCTCTTACTCATCTTGTTGCTATTAGAATCAAATGTTTATATTTTTAAAATAATCTAACTCAAACTGGGATTTAGCAAAGGAGCATCTAATACTTTTCTAGAAGCTTGGAATACCCAAGATACAATCCACAAACCACAAGAATCTCAAGAAGGAAGACCAAAGTGTGAACACTTCAATTCTTCTTAAAAGTGGGAACAAAATACTCATGGAAGGAGTTGCAGAGGCAAACTATGGAGCAGAGACTGAAGGAAGGACAATCCAGAGACTGCTCCACCTGGGAATCCTTCCCATACTCAATCACCAAACCCAGACACTATTGTAAATGCCAGCAAGTGCTGGCTGACAGGAGCCTGATATAGCTGTCTCCTGAGAAGTTCTGACAGTGCCTGATAATACAGAATGGCTCACAGCCATCCATTGGACTGAGCACAGGGTCCCCATTGAAGGAGCTAGAGAAGGGTTTGCACCCCTTTAGGACAAACAACAATATGAACTAACTAGTACCCTCAGAGTTCTCAGGGACTAAACCACCAACCAAAGAGTACACATGCTGGGACTCATGGCTCCAGCAGTACATGTGGCAGAAGATGTCCTAGTCGGTCATCAATGGGAGGAGAGGCCCTTGGTCCTGTGAAGGTTCTATGCCCCAGTGTAATGGAATGCCAAGGCCAGGAATTGGGAGAGGGTGAGTTGGTGAGCAGGGGGAGGGAGAAGGGTACAAAGTTTTTTGGTTTTGTTTCGGAGAGGAAACCAGGAAAGGAGATATCATTTGAAACGTCAATAAAGAAAATATCTAACAAAAAATAGTTATTTGAAGTGACATTTAATACATAAATGCATACACATACATAAACTAGGACTCTAATATCCATAATATCCATACTTTTTAATCTGTGTATGTGTATATGTGTGTGTGTCTGTATGTGTATTGGTAAATGTCATGAATCCATGGTTTCTATCTCCAGCCCTGCATGAAGCATGAAAACTGAAATGGTAGTGCATACATGTATCTCAGCTTTCATGATATGGAGGCAGCAGGACAAAATACATAGGGAACTTGAGCCCTAAGATGAGAAAGAGAAAGGGAAGGAGGGTGAGGGAGGGATGGAGAGACAGAGACAGAGAGACAGAGACAGAGAGAAGACAGACAGACAGACAGACAGAGGTGGAGGAAGCAAGGGAGGGGAGGAGATGGGAGAGATGGAGAGGGAGTGGGAGAGAGAGATTGGGAGGAAGAGAGAAAGAGAAAGAGGAGGGAGGGAGAGAGAGAGAATAATAATTTAATAATTTCATACAGTGAGAATCTTAGACCAAATAAATATTTCAGCGAATATATATAGGTTTTATACTGTAATAGAGTTATATTTAGGGGTACAGTAGCAAATTTTCTATAAACTTTAGTTCTCTTATCATTAAGTGTTGAGTTTTGGTCTTTGGCTACTGTATTGTAACACTAAGTACGGGGTCAACATGACCTGGTTGCCCAAGAGACAAGAGTCTGCAGGTAGACCCATGTCACCATGTGACATTGCCCTCAAGTTATTTCTGATTTGTGAATAAAGATTCAGACAGCCAATAGCTGGGCAGAAGAGAAGAAGGCAGGGTTTAGGCTTCCTTGGCTTTGGGGCGGGAGGAAAAGCAGGAGCAAGAGAAGAAGGTGAGAACAGAAAAGAGTCCATGGGTTAGGAGTCAAGAACATATGGCCTGATGGCTGGCTAAACGGAGTTAAGAGCATCCCACTTGACATATCGTATCTAATAACCTGGGATTATCGATAGGAAAGCAGACTCTAATAGCATAGGGAAGAGATGTCTGCCCACTTCTTGTGCTGTTTAAGGCCTACTGTAAATAGCAAAAGTCTTTTATCTAGGAACTTAATTATCAAAGACAGGGTAGAAACCCCTGATTGAGATTAAATATTTTCTACAACAATTAAACAGTGCGAATAACTTTTAAAGACTTGCTAACAGTGTTCTTCCTGCCAGTGTTCTTAGTAATAAAATATTATATATGTTTTCTTATAGGTAGAATCTCTCACACAACTGTAGAATACTAAAAGTTTCGTTTAGCAGGCTAAAACAAAGCACACACATCTGTTTTACAAATTGGTGGCTCTCATAGAAAGTCATTGGCAGTTCTTTCCTCTCACTTAGCAAACACTCATATGGGAACCAGTGTTATGCTTAGCATTTTATCTGCATCTTGACTGTCCTTGAGCATTCCGACAGAGAAATGTGACTTGCATTATGCAACAAGCTATTTACAGCTATAATCTTTTTTCAATGGTCTTTGGAACTGTAGATATTTTTTTATATCATTGATTTCAAAGGTATATCTGACTCTTTTTCTAAAAACAAGGTAGATAAAAATCAGAGATAGTATATGAGAATTTAGTATAGATAATTATTTGAAGTGTAATAACTCATAGATCCACCACTGAAAAACTAGGATTTGGAAATTTGCTTAAATATGAGTGGTAATTCTTATATACTATTTGATAACAGAAAACTGGAAAATAGAAGTAAATACGTTTATAAAGTTTCTTGATTAGAAGTCAACATTTTAAAACAAATATAAATGAGTACCCATATTCTATAACATACTTATTTAACCATCTTAACTTATGACACCAATATAGCCTTTACAATATTTCATAATTTATCATTTTCATACTATTTTATGCTATCTAAAAGAATCAAACATTGATATGTAAAATATTTGTATAGTTTTAAATTTACATTTATATAATATAGATTGTCAATATGAATTAAGATGGTTTTAATTAAATGAAAATTATCTTCAGTACACCCTTATATACACTCCTAAGCCATAAAATTATATTTAAAAGAGACCTAATAATAATTTCATGACATGAGTTAAAAAATATGTTGTAGTTATAAAAATGTGACTTTAAACTAATATTTTGGGGAAGTGGGTGTATTCTGACTCTTTCACCTGTTCTCAGGACTCTTTCTTCCTATTGGGTTGCCTTTTCCAGACTTGATATGAGAGCTTTCACCTTGTCTTACTGCATTTTCCTTTGTCCTATCTGGCTGTTGTCTCTTAGGAAACAGGGGGAGTGGATCTGTAGGAGAAAAGAATGAGGTGGGGATCTAGGAGGATTAGAGGGAGTGGAAACTGGTTGGAATGTTAAAAGAAAAAAAAAATCCCACTAATCATGAACATGGGCAATATTTGCATGTTCTGAAATCTCCCATTTCTTTCTTCAATATTTTAAAGTTGTTTTTGTTTGTTTGTTTGTTTGTTTGTTTTGTCTTGTTTTGTTTTCATGAAAGTCTTTCAGTTTTTTGGCTAATGTTACCCGAAGATAGTTGGTACTTTTGAGTTTATTGTTAAAGTGTTGTTGCCTTGATTCTTTTTTAGTTTATAGGTCATTTGTAAGTAGGAAAGCTAGTGGGTTTTATGAGATAATTTTGTATCCATTGAAAGTGCTTATCAGTTGTAGGTGATTCACAGTGAAATACTTAGGGTCACTTATGCATATTATCAATCATCTACAGATAAATGCACTTTAATTTCCTTTTTTCCCAGAGGAAGATCAAAACAAGTTCAAAACAGCTGTTTTAGTTTTTTGACTTTTTTGAGCATTTGTCTTCATTTTGTAGAAATTTAATCAAGAAACTTAAAAATAAAATACTGTAAGATCCCTATAATTATTGCTTCATTCATAAATTAAGAAATTCATTATTATTCTTTATTTACAACTCATATAACTCATTTACAGTTGTCATCTATTAAGGTGAAAATGTCACTCAATTTATTTTTTAGTGGTTAATGTTAGGGAAATTATGGAAACATTAAAATAATGATAAGTCCTTATGACAACATCCTAAGGAAATCCTAATTATATCTGCTCCTTGTTTCATCTTTAAAAGGCAATTTAATTGACTCAAGTTAGCAAGCAAGGTTTGTCAAATGCCCTTTGACCTGCTTCACAGATGCCAAAAGACTGAATAGGACACCAAAGAGGAAGTTGCAATGTGTTCATAAAACCTAATTAGAGACAAAAATCCAGAAACTCACAGACAGCAGACATTTCTATCAAAGGTCAGGAGCCAAATGTATGATTGATTGTAACAAAGTTGGGAAAATGTTGAGCTAATGAACCTGGTACAGAATTTGAGCGGCATATAGAACAGTGAACATTCTGGGTTGTGAGGAGAGACTTAGGTAGGCTTGAGTTCATAAATATTGAAAAGCAAAATGAGGGCACTTTCAAAAGTAAAACTTGAGTGATTACAATGGCCATGGGTAGGGAATGTTATAGATGAAAAGTCTGACTATTCAATTACATCTTTTCTTTTCATTTCAACTACATATAAAAGCAAAGCTATAGAGTTTCCAAGAAATCCCTTCAGTTCACAAAACAGATGCACGCTGAGCTTGTTCTACTTCTGTATGTTTAACCTCTTATGGACAATTGTGACTTGGACAGCTGTCTGTCTCCTAATGCCTTTCCAAAGAAACTTTACCTCATAACTAGTATAAGTAGCTTCCCAGGAATACCACAATCAAAAAACAATACAACAATTTAAAATTAATTGTTTCCTTTTTCCTCATCAACTATTTTCTTCTATAAGATGTGCTGTGAAAACAGGGAGCCTGATCTATTTAGTCTCTATGATACCTGCAGCATCCATAAAAGTAGGAGGATACAGTACTAAATCATCAGAAGTATATATTGAAAGAAAGAGAGAGGAACACTAGCAAATTAAAATAAATTCTAAGGAATACACTAATGGTTTGATAGTGTTCCACTTATAGTCCAATTACCCTTGTCCATGAATTCCAAAATAGCTATAAGGAATAGTGTCTCATTCATTTCCTTCTTTTTAATTTCTAAAATTTTTATAATTGTTATTAAAAACTTTTTAATAAAGATTTTATCTTTATTAATTTTTAAAAACTCCTTATTTAAAATAAAAAATCTTTCAAATAAGTAAAAACCATCATACATCCAAGTCAACCAGATTCAAATTTTTTTTCAACTCAGAGAACTGCTAAGCAGTTAGAACAGCCATTGAGAATGTAAGCTGTTTAGCTTCACATTATATCTTACACTTTCAGTAGTGAATAAATTAAGCACATGTCCTCCACTAAAGTCAAAGTATCAATGACTTTGGAGCAGATGATGTCATGAGTGAGTGTGCATGTTTGACATGATTAATGATATGTCAAGGACTGTATAGTCTTAGACCCATGAAATGGCAGAGCATTTTCCTGGTGAGAATCCTGATGTGGACATTGTATGCAGAAAATATCATCCACAGCTTCATCCTCACTTAAGACTCCATCCTGAGAGTGCTCCATCTACAGAGACTACTACTGAGATTAGCTACCCTGCCATTGTTAGGCTGAATATAATAAAGGCACTAGGTTTCCAGGCTGCTGCTGCATCTTCGTCAGAACACACAACCCACCTAACCTCCAGCTTGCATGTGGGCATGTCGATAGATTCCTTAGTTCCCATCATGCCAGTCAGTTCAATCCCAAGGCTGTGAGTCTATTGCCTGCATTTAATCCTTGGTCATCCCTTTATACTTAGCTGTTCTTGTTAATTTTCTTTGAGTCATACTATGATACTTCAATACCTTCCTAAGGAGTCTGTGATTTACTGGAGTTGGGTGGCATGTGATGACAAGTGCAATGGGCCTTGCTTTTTCCTCCCTTCCTTGTGACCTGTAATGTACACATAACCGAGCAGTCAAGACATGTTTTTGAAGATTCCCTTAGTATTGGAAGCTCAGGCATTCTGGCCAAAGTTTTGGCAGGAGCCTGAATAGTCTGCCACCAGTTTGACAGTCCATTCCAGTGACCAGATGGGACCTGCATATCGGTACTGAAGTGAGGAGCCAGCACATCCATGAACAGGGCAATTGTTTTGCAGCTCTGATTACAGGACAGCGTGTGCACAGTAGGCAACGGGAAAAGATTAAGCAGCATGGAGCTAAGTAAGGTGTTTCATACAAAACTTCATTTATTATGCTACCTTTGGTTCCAAGGATTTAAATTCTCTTAACTTCATGTATTAAATTTTTAGAAAATTGAATCGTTCATCAGTAGAAACCTTAGGTGAAGAAAATAGTTACTCTATTTCTCTTCACAGAGGTTCACAGAATGAAGCATTGTGTATAGATTTATCTGGCTACAGATTGAATAGGATTCCAGTCAGAGGCCATTATTTATAAAGGGATTTCTGATTGCACTCAGCCTATAACAATTGGGGCAGAAGTCTCACATATAGAACATGGTTGTAAACTTCCCAGGGAGAGGAAAATAGCAAAGGCCTACTTTTCTTGTTAACAAAGAAGGGTGATTAACCACCCCAGTAAAAGTACTGGATGGAGAGTTGCAGACTCAGTTATTTCATGAGTGCTAAAATAGATAAGAGTATAGTTTGATGAGATTCAAATATATCAATACACTTGTAATTAGTCTGTCTTGATAATAAGGACAAGAAAATAAGCTACATTATTATTGGAATATGGAAGTAAAATTCCTCATATTTGACAACATAGAATCATTTTATTGTCAAATTAATACCTCAGATTTTCTTAGTGTTTAGAAGTATTACCTTAAGTAATTTATCTTTAATTTTAATCCAATTATTCCTCTAAAGGATTATGGTTTTGCTTGTTTGTTATTGTTCACTAGCCATAAAGATAGAGTTTTGAGTAATTTCATGCTTTATTCAAAGTAAATTACCTCAGGTTGTTTAACATAACCAAGTTCTGTTAAGAGGGATTAATATTTTTATGTTGTTTTGATGCATTGTCATCTCACTTGAAAATCACAGAAAGTCTTTTTTTTTGTTTTTAATCGAGAGCACATTTATTATTTTGTCACATTAAATAATTTTAGCCATAAATGGGGAAAGTACTTTTACATTAAAAAGTAAGTTTAAGATGCTTTACAAAGAAAAATCAAGCACTATAGTGAGAGTTTGACTTTAATCCTGTAAGTAGAGATTTAAGTCTTTAAGTCTTCACTTTTTGCTGGAATCCAGTTAATAAGCTTCCCTTTTTACTTAAAAGTGTGTGTATGTGTGTGTGTGTGTGTGTGTGTGTGTGTGTGTGTGTGTGTGTGTGTGTGTGTGTATGTTTGTGCCTCATTATTTAGTTGAAGCTGATCTGGTTCACCCAGAATCATCCTCCTGACTCAACTTGTCAACTTTCTTAGTAATAGAATTTCAACCTGCCAACAAACAACTTCAGTTTCTCCTCCTCCTCCTAATTCTCCTCTTCCTCCTCCTCCTAGTCCTCCTCTTCCTCCTAATCTTCCTCCTTCTAATCCTTTTTCCTCCTCCTCTTCTTCCTCTTCCTTCTACTCCTTTTCTTCTCCTTCTTGTTTTTGTTTATATACATACTTTTGTAAAGTATATATATATATACATATATATATATATATATATATATATATACACATATATACATATACACTTTATCTTAGCTAAAAGGGTCAAGGGACAATTCACTTTGGATTACAACTGCATGCATTCACTGAACATTTACATATATTCAATTTTAAAACCTCAGTTTCAAGAGAAAAAAATAAAACGAACTGGATAAAGGAATAAAGATGATTAGGCATTATTTCAAAATAAAAGCAACCTATAATTTAATTCTGGAGAGTGTTTAAAATGGTTCAGTGAATGTACTATATTTTTTAGAAAAAATTCTTAATTATAGATTTGCTGTAATCTAACAAAATAATACTGAAAAATCATAAGAAACAAAATACAAAACAAAACTGTGTTTGTTGGATTTTATTAATATCTCAGAGGGCAACAACAAGGCTATTAGTATTATCTTACCCATGAGATTTTAATGGGTACACTTTATGAATGATATGAAGTAACTCTTCCATGACATTTTTGGAGTTAAAGCAGCATTCTTTAGAGATTTTATTTTATGGGTTAGATAGTATAATTTGATGATCAAAGGAAAATTTCACCTGAGGCAAAATTTGAAGTGAACTGTATTTCAAAGATGCAAAACTCTTCAACTTTGATAAGCAAGATTCATTGAGATCATTATTTTTTCCATGTCCAACAATAACAGATATGGAAATTGGAGATCCGAATTTGTTGTTTCCCCTTGAGGAGTTTGTTTTTGTCTGAGCTAGTTCACTTTTGGTGCTACAAGGCCCTCTTGAGAGCTTGTTAGGGTAAGGGCCTTGGAGATCATCCAAAAGTTCATGTTTTCTAGCTTTCCTATGAGTTAATGTCAAAAGCAAGAAGACAGTAACAGTGCAATCAGTGGACTTGCTTGATGGCTAAACTGGTGTTAGCATCCAGAGTATGCTCAGACATATGATGATTGTCGTGAGATTAACCAGAGCCATGCTAAAATGGAATAGACATTTAAAGAGTAATGTGTCAAGTAGCTTACACATCTTTTCTTATACCTACCCACTTATTTCCTTTCTCTCTCTCTCTCTAATAATCTAAGCATGGTTGCCCCAAATCTCTGGGCTTTATCATTCATTCTCAGCAAGTTCTCTCCCTAGTCAAATTCCCATACGACTGTCTGCTATCCTCCACTCCTGAACATCTTGTCCTTCTGAGACCCTGACTGAAAGGAGCTAACTTTGTTCTCTCTGTTCTTCATCTTCTCTTGGAAGCTGCTGAGATGTATCGCTTGACTATCCTACTGTCCTGTTGTTTTGTCTTAAAGTAAAAAAAAAAAAAAAAAAAAAAAACTGGCCTCCAGTTTAGCAAATGAGGGAAAGTGGTGTTCCTTTTAAAGTAATGTTGAAATGCCCCATATACGACATTGGAGTGAGGCTTCTCATCATTGAGAGGGGCCACACTGTAAGTTTAGGATGGATATATATTTCAGCTTTTAAGTGTACATACTGCTTTTTTAGAGGAACCCGTTTGAATCCCAGCACTCATGTCCAGCAATCCACAATTGTTCCTAACTCCAATTCCAGAAGATCTGACTCTTCTGACCTATTTAGCACCTGGACTCGCAAGCACATGCCTACAAGGACACACAGAGACAGACAAACAGATACACACATAACCACATGCACACACCCATGCACAAACAGACATACATATACTTTAAAATAAAGAATAAATAAGTCTTGTACATGGGGTTTTTCAATGAGGTAGTCTTAGGTCTAGTTCAAGAAAATCAACTGAAGACTCTAAAAGTAAAAGTCTTGCTATAGTAAAATCCACCTTATAGTGAAACTTCATACTCCAGTGGAACAATGCAGTCACCCTCATGCAGACAACTATAAAGGCAATTGTGGGGAGCCGCAGCTGCCACCCTATACATACATATTGAACACCTGTTCTCCGGCCAGAGCAGAGAGCATTGAGATAAATAGGCCTTAGTTGGAAAAGCTGTGTGCCTCTAGTTTGTGATGCAAGCTGGCATGATTTTCCCGTAGCTATTGTGCTTTGCCACGTAGCTGATGCTGATTGGGACCAGGGAAAGTATTTAACCCACCAGGGCTGGGGGCTGGAGATAGATAGTAAGTATGTAGAGAGAATAGTGATAGTGAGTAAGTATGGATAGGAGTAAGTATGTAGGGATAGAAGTAAGAATATAGTATTAGGAGAGATATAGATAGAATTAGAGGTAAGATGTAAGAGTTAGGATTAAGTATTTAGAATTGGGGCTGGTAATGGGATAGGAGAGAAGATGTAGATATAGAAGTAAGATGTAAGGATAGATGTAAGACATAGAATTAGGAATAAGTATGTAACTAATAAGATGTAAGTAGTAATAAGTAAGATGTAAGAAGAAGATATAGAAGAATATAAAAGAAGCTAGCTAGATAGAGAAGAAGTAAATATGAAGGTTCCTGAATAAAACCTGCATGGAGAAGGGCTCAGTGTTTGCCTCCTTACTTCTAACTGGATGGGTAAGGCGGCCGACAGGCAATAACTACACAAAGAGGAGAGGCCAAATCTCAGAATCTAAACAAAGGAGCCTAAGAAAGAAAGTCAGCTTTCAGTTTTTGACAAGGCCAGGAGACAGGAAGGGGCATATAAAGTAGTTCCAGTAAAATAGACACTTCCTTGACACCGTAGGTAGACTAGATTAAGACTCATTCTATAGCTTGGTCCCCTAGTAGTACTATGTCCAATTTCCTGAGGAACTGCCAAACTGATTTCCAGAGTGGTTGTACCAACTTACAATCCCACCATCTGGGCATATACCCAAAAGATGCTCCATCACGTAATAAGGACACATGCTCCACTATGTTCATAGCAGCCTTATTCATAATAGTCAGAACGTGGAAACAACCCAGATGTCCCTCAACAGAGGAATGGATACAGAAAATGTGATACATTTACACAATGGAGTACTACTCAGCGATTAAAAACAATGTATTTATGAAATTCTTAGGGAAATGGCTGGATCTGGAGAATATCCTGAGTGAGATAACCAAATCACAAAAGAACACACATGTTATGCACTCACTGATAAGCCCAGAATTTCAGAATACCCAAAATACAATCCACAAACCACTAGAAACTCAAGAAGAAGGAAGACCAAAGTGTGGATACTTCATTTCTTCTTAGAAGGGGGAACAAAATACCCATGGAAGGAGTTACAGAAGCAAACTATGGAGCAGAGACTGAAGGAAGGATAAGCCAAAGACTGCCCCACTTGGGAATCCTCCCCATATTTAATGACCAAACCCAGACACTATTGTGGATGTCAGCAAATGCTGGGTGACAGGAGCCTGATATAGCTGTCTCCTGAGAGGCTCTGACAGTGCTCAACTAATACAGAAGTAGAGGCTCACAGTCATCAATTGGACTGAGCACAGGGTCCCCACTGAAGGAGCTAGAGAAAGGACCCAAGGAGCTGAAGGGTTTGCTAGGAAGAACAACAATATGAACTAACTATTAACCTTAGAGCTCCCAGGTACTAAACCACTAACCAAAGAGTACACATGGTGGGACTAATGGCTCCACCATCCATATGTAGCAGAGGATGGCCTAGTCAGTCATCAATGACAGAAGACGCCCTTGATACTGTGAAGGTTCTATGCCCCAGAATACAGGCATGCCAGGGCCACGAAACAGGAGAGACTGGGTTGGTGAGCAGGGGGAGGGGGGGAAGGAGCAGGGTCTTTTTTTTTTTTTTCAGAGGGGAAACGGGAAAGGAGATATCATTTGAAATGTAAATAAAGAAAATATCTAAAAAGAAAAAAGAAAAGAAAAGAAAAGAAAAATTAAAAAAAAGACTCCTTTTACCCATGCAGGCTTGAACTGCTTCCAAAATAAGTTACATCTTCAGATGGAAAAAAAATCCCAAAATTTCATTATAGAAGTCTGATCAAGTTACATAACTGACCCGAGTACTTTAGATAGTTCAGTTTACTGTCAGCCATGATGACATAAAAATAAATAGGTGAAATGAAGCAAAAGAGTTAGATTTGTATATTACACATGAAGTTTATACACCGAGAGCTCCAGCTTCTGTGTGAATCATTGCTAGTACAAGTTAAAATTGACTGAGGAAGACAGGGCTCATTTGCAAAGTCACAGATAATACCCTTTAGAATCATTTGCTTAGAAATCAAAGTTCCCGGCTACCAGAGGACCCGGCTATACCACTCCTGGGCATATACCCAAAAAATACTGCAACATGTAACAAGG
>NW_022196901.1:8019152-8021724 GCF_008632895.1 Mastomys coucha | reverse complement strand
AAAAAAAAAAAAAAAGAAATCAAAGTTCCTTAAGTTCTATTTAAAAATGTCAATAGTCATTATTATCACAACCATGCTGAACATGGTTTTACTGCATCCTTTACAAAAGAGTAGTA
The DNA here is from genome assembly GCF_008632895.1 of Mastomys coucha. Lineage (NCBI taxonomy): Eukaryota > Metazoa > Chordata > Mammalia > Rodentia > Muridae > Mastomys > Mastomys coucha. The sequence continues at coordinate 8,021,608 of NW_022196901.1, read as the reverse complement.
AACTGCCTGTGTATGGTTGACTAGCTGTCTCAAATATGCCTAAAGTTCTTCCTTGCATTTTCTGACTGCAGACATAGGATAGGATAGGCTGTTAACATCTTGGGAAGGAAATCTCCGCTCCCTTACTGTAGCATAAGAAGTCTATTAATGATAGAGACAAGATCTTTTGCTGTTTTCCTTCTGAAACATGTTTTTCCTTATCCTAATTGAGCAAAAGAAAATAATACTAATCAAGATCAAATTTCAAATGTGAGCCATTTACAAATAACCAATTGACATTATTTCAAAATTTTCTCATCTATATTAAATTAGTTCAAATCTAAGCAAGACAGGGTTTTTCTCTTCTCTGTATTTCTCCTGTGGTATATGATCGGTTTCTTCATTTTAGATATTCAAATACTATTTGACTTGTTTTATAACTTCCATGTCTTGCATCCTTAACTAGAATTAATGAAGTTGGTGTTCACTAAGCATTTGTAGGAAACCTAAATTTCATGTTCTACTATAGCATTCTTCCTGCTAAGACCAGAAGCTCAATGAGTTTAAAAAATGAAACTATGTCCTATTTAATATAACAGAAAAATATTCAGAGCATAGTCATTTATAAATCATTGTCATTTTTATTCCTGTAATGATCTGTCCGTGAACCTTTTGTATTAAATCATGTTGTACCAACCTGAGGATATTGTTGACAAGAATATCTGACAGAGACAGAAAGCATTGGGACCTCAGAAAATCACTGAGCAGGTGGTAGTGCCATCAGCTCCGTGGCCACCAGACTCTGAACTCTACTATTAAGCCATAGTATTACTAGAACAAATATGTAAGTATATTTTGTAACTTTTTTCTTTTTTCTTTCTTTCTTTCTTTTCTTAGTCTTACACCATACTTCAGATCTATAAACAGCATCTACAGGCTATATCCTCAAATCGAGGACATTATTGGAGATTGTGGAACTTGATTAGGATTACATAATTAGCTCAAAGTCAGCTTGAACTGCATAATAAGACCCTAGCTCATAAATTCAAGGTTGGAGAACAGAGCTTTGTGGTATAGAACCTGAATCTCTTTTCCTCATTGTTCTGTCTTCCTTATAGCCACAAAGGAAGCAGCTACTTCCACCAAGTGCTTTGGCACAAGAGCCCATACTGCCAGAGGCCCTGCCACAACTGTGGAATAAAAACTCAAAAATGTGGGTATTTTTCTAAAAGCAAGACACGGAGGGGCTAGAGAGATGGCTCAGTGGTTAAGAGCACTGTATGGTTCTCCAGAGGTCCTGAATTTAATTCCCAGAAACCACATGATGTCTCATAACCATCTATATTGTCACCCCTGCTTTTAAGGAGTATATACTTGGATGAAATATCTTAATTTTATAGAATAAGGTAAGATATCTGGCATTCCTATAAATACTTGGAATGCTATAGTAAATAGAAAGAATAACCTAGAGATGAGGTTTTCCTTGGAGAGCCAATAGTCACAAGAGATTACAATCAGATGAATGACTTCAGAAATCAAATGGGGAAGAACCAGAGTGTGAAACCACAGGAAGGTTCACTAAAGGAATATTCATTTTGCAAAGAATTAGCAGATCAGTTAGAAGAGACAGAGTTTGCAGGGAGGGTGGGAAGAAGGAAAAGGGAGGAAGTGAATAGAAAAGAGACTGGAACGGAGGAAAGAAAGAGATAAGACAGAGTAGACAGCAAATAAAGTAATGTGGAAGAATTTAATATTAATGTGAGAACCATTAGAAACAGGAGAAAATGAGCTCGGAGCCTTAGAAACCTGAGCAGGTGACTCAAACTCACAGGCAAAGAATGGCTAGAGGTGTACATGCAGTGAAGAGATGCAGTTTTTGTTTGTTTGTTTGTTTGTTTGTTTGTTTGTTTGTTTTTAGCTTTAATTCTGGTGGTCATGATAAAAGGTTGATGTAAGAAAAGTAAAAATCTTGGTTGATTAATATTCTATATCATTGCTGTTAGCGGGATATGTTGAAAGTTCTGCCATAGGCAGTTGGTCCTGTTAGCTGAGGTTCTTGCTAGAACTGAACTGTCTCCTTGCTCCTGATATCTGCGTGTTTGCCTCCCCTGGGTGCTGAATTGAAGAACCAACTAGTATTCCAAAAAGTTACTGTCATCTCAGCATTGGTGTCTGGGGTAATCGATTATACATACATATATACAAGAGCTATACGTTAGTTAATATTCTGTGTCCTTTTCTTGTAATTGAGTCACTTTTTAGTGTTTCTAAATATCTTTTTTGATCTGTTGTTGAAGTAAGTCCATGAGAAACTCTGTGTGCCTTGTCTGTTTCAAAACGTGTCCCAGAAGGAAGACTCAGTCTTTCCCCTGACTAAAGGACCAAGTAGGGGAATCCTGATTAAAGTATAAAACTTCACTTCCTTGACACATTTACACCTGTACAGAATTTTATTCTCCACAGAGATAATCCCCTCC
>NW_022196901.1:7993801-8019041 GCF_008632895.1 Mastomys coucha | reverse complement strand
AAAAAAAAAAAAAAAAAAAAAAAAAAAAAAAAAACAAAACCATGGAGAACACTTCATAGTATGTATTTCCTAGGTAGTCAAAATGTTCCAAAAAGCCTGACTATAGCTGCATGATTCACCACATCAGACTCAAATGATAGGTTGACCAAGAGTAAAGATAATGCAAAGGGAATCACTAAGAATTTATTTCCTAATTCATTTTGTATACAACTTTAATGTGCTTTGTGTTCCTACAATGTCTGTACATGTGAACGACAATGGCTACTTTTTAGTAGGCACAGCCTTGTGAGTATATAAATTTGACATACACATTTTATGCTAAATTTTGCTTACTCCAATTGTGCACTATATACAGATTTTTTTTTTTTAAATTTCCCCTGGGGAAAATATTAACAACCAGACACTCACAACTCAATTATGTGGTATAGACTGCTTTAACTCTGAAGAGTACAAAGGACACCCTTCAGACCTCAGCGTCTCAACATGTGTGGTTTCCTTCATGGAGTAGTCTGCATCATTGCCAAAGGGCGCTGAGCCAATGCAAACATATCGCTCTAAACACTGCTGAAGTACTAGATCTCAGCACTTACTGGCTACTGTGAAGTACCTTTTAGCAGTGGAGTGATTTATATAAATGTAAATGGTGGATACCTACATAAACAGAAATAGTTTCTATTCCGTGTATGACTTTCTTATGAATTACATATTTTATAGAGGTACAAAGACATTTCAGTTATTTGGAAAACCTCTAATTGCATAAAGTATTCAAATAATCATTTAGTACAAGAATACCATAAGAGAAATAGATATTTTATAAACATTTACTTTCTTAAATATTAGCACAGTTTGAGCATGGAATATCGCCAAAGAAAGTTCTGCTTAAAATAGTCACAAAAGGAAGTTGTGCTATCAGAACTTATTTTAAGCAATGATCTAATACACTCAGTTCAGATAAATGAACCTTTTCTTCCGAACCCTGAAGGCAAAGAAGAGAGCAAGAACCGATTGTCTTAAAGCATGAAGTGCTTATTGTTATTATATTAAATCAAGACATATTTGGGAAAATGTATTGTAAGCCAGATGGTATAAAGGCAAGACTGCAGAGTTAAAACATTTTCTTTAGCCTCGTTTGTAGAAAGTGTCATCTTCTGCTAAGATATTTACTAATAAATAGAATATCACTCAATATCATCTATCTCTTCCAGGAGTATATTTAAATAAATTCCTGAATAATTAAAAATGCAACCTTAGGAACAAATAGAATGGTTTCATACAGTATCAGAGTGGAAGGCACACCTTAAATTCAACTGTTTATTAACTACTCTAAATAATATGTAGGACTACCAGATACATATAATTTTTAAAATTTTCCCTCTAGGTTAATAAATTTGTATTAAGAGAATTTAATACAAACTCATAGACATATTTTATCCCCCCTTTTCTTATAGAAACACAACTTCCATGAATGCATATGTAGACGTTTGCTTTCAAAGACATTTTTCAAGTTTGAGCATATATAAGAATCAAGTCACTGTTTCCAAATTAAATATCAAAAGTATACAAAACCACTGAAAAAGACAAATTATTTTAAAGCACCAGTATTGCATCCACGGACTGAATGTCTATGTAAATTGTATAGACTAAGCCAGTTGTACTTAGGTATGTAAGTATATATGCACACACACACACACACACACACACACACACACACACACACAATGTTTTATGGTTGTTGTTTTGTCTGCTTATGTAAAAGGAAGCAGAAGATGGGGGGATGTTTCAGTCAATGAAGTGCTTGGCATTTGATTTCAGCCCCCATATAAAATAGCTGGTTTGGAGGCAAGTATCTGTAATCCTAGCATTGGAGAGATGGTCAAAGATGAATCCTTGAAGCTTGCTAGCTTACTACACAAGTGAAATCTGTGAATTCCAGGTATAGTGAGATACCTTGTCTCAAAAAGAAGATGAAGAATGATAGAGGAAGAGATCCTACCTTCTCTTACAATCTTTATATACATCTTCACACACATGCACATACAGGAACATGCATATACCTCCACAAACACTGATCAAAATAACAGTTAATGTTTAATAAAGCATTATGCTCTCTCTTATACTACCATGTTAGATATATCATGGTATTTTCCATATATTTAATCACTTTTTTCTTTTATTGGTGGTACTTGTGATTGGATTTAGGGCCTAATGCCTGCAATGTTTAATGCTATAGATCTAGAAAATTAAACACCATGAAAAGCAAGTTTTGTGTTGGATATGATGTTTCATACCTGTAAGGCCAGCCTTCCGGAGACAACAGTTAGAGGGTCAAGAAGGCTTGTAAGGAGCCTGGGCTACGGAGTAAGATCTGATATCAAAGAAACAAAAAACCTAACCCTAACCCTAACCCTAACCTTAACCCTAACCAAACAAACAAAGAAAGAAGAAAAAAAAGAATAAAATGAAAAGGAGCAAAAATCTCTTTGTTCAGGTGTTCACCAGGCAACAATAACACCTATGCAGGTAAATATTTACAGGTAGATTAAACCTAAAGAGCAAACCTTATTCAAATAACCAAATCATTAATATTTTATTATGAAATGCATCTTATACATAAAGGATTCAAAGAAGGATCATTATAGATGAATATAATAACATAGATAATTCAATGTCTGAGGATCTCTGCTAGTTCAATAAAACCTAGATTTGCCTAAAACTTGCAAGGCTTCTACTTTTCTGTAGTATACAATCACAGGTCAGATGCATCATAAATTAAGAATAGGTCACATAATTTACATTTTAAATTTTGTATCCTATTAGACTCAGTATCTATAGGTATTTTGTAGAAAACAATATTCATTGAACTCTTAGAAATATGTTAATAGATAAATCCCATCAATGAAATATCAAGAACACAAAATACATTTATTTTTAACACTCCTGGCTAACTTGTAGGATATGATAGAGAATCCATTTCAGATTTAAGTATACATTTCTTTGATAACTTTTAAAGATATAATTTAAATTTAATTTAAATTGACATGTAATCCATAACAATTGTATAAACCAGGAAGATACCATTTCATATTTGACATGTGTACAAACTAAATGATTTAAATTGGATTTAAACTTCTGAGTCTACTCAAATATCATTTCTGCATGATAACAATTTTACACAGGTGACCTTGAAATCACCACCCTCCTGCCTCCGCCTCTTGAGTATTAAAATTAAAGATGTGTACTACCAAAACTGCTTTTATAGCTCTTGGGGAGATACAATTTGTAACCATCATATCCAATCACATTAGTCTACAATTGTGCTCATCTGACCTTCCAGCACCTGTCAACAGATGACTTAGTTCTCCATGAATCATTTTTCCTTATTCTTCTCTTCTTCCTAGTCTCTCAGCTGCTAACTGCAAGATTACTTTCAAACATTATGACAGATTTCTAAATTCTGTTTTTGAATAAGATCATATAGTAATTGTATCTCTCAATGAAATAATTTTTTGGTTGGGAGTGACCACAATATGAGGGTGTATCAAAGGGATACATTGTTAGAAAGGTTCAAAACTACTGGTCTAAGGTAATACAAACAATGCTCAATTTTTAATGTTCATACTGAGCTAGGCTATACTCCAATATAAGAGCTTCAGACCTGTCCTGTCGATAATTGGGGAATGGGTAGATACTTGAGATCAATTAAAAGATGAGTGTTGTTGCAGTCATTAAAATAGTTTATCAGCTTGGGATATAGTTCACATAGGAATGTTGAGGTAGGCCTAGAGGACCTGTCTTGAGCTTTAGCCTCAGTATGTGGTCTTTGTATTCTACCTTGTTTCTTATTCAAGTGGGTCCAGAATTAAATCAAAGATATAATAAGTGGAAGCTTTAAGGTTGAACTGCAGGACAGGTCATTTTTCCTGTTCTACCATATGTGGATCTGCAATGAATAAGAGAGCAAGCTTTCTGTCTTAACACAGTTCTATGTTTCAGTCAGTTAGTACTAGGCAAAAGAGAGTTTTGAAAGTTCTGTCCATCTCTGAATTTCACTAGAACTGGTCAGTTCTAAAGTTGGGACTTAATTTCCATGATCTTCATCAAGTGGGAGGCACCTTCCCCCACACTTAGTTGGGTTGAGGAGGTAATATAAACAAGTAATTTCTTCTTATGCCTTCTTCAACACGTTTTTTTCCTTTTCATTGCATTCAAACCAGGCTTCATGGACTCTCATCAGGCTCCTTTAGCTTTTATGAAAATTTTGGTGTTTGTGAACTGTTCAGACTGGTATCTGTGGACATATCACTGCCAGAGAATTTTACTCAGACCTCACCTTTCTCTATATTTCCTTTAAGTGATAAGAAATCTGTAGCAACTCATACTTGTAGCACTATGAATATTTATCATCTCAGAATCAATAGGCCTTGGTAGAAATTTGTTAAGATGTGAAATAAAGTATAGTGAAAAAATGTCAAAATTTCAAATCATAGGAATAGCTATTAACTAATAATAGAATTTGATTCATTTCTACTTGTCCAAGAAAGAATACATGCTTATTTTTCATTAATTCACCTTCCATTTCTTCATTATAGATGTTTGCTTTTCTAATATATGAGTATTTACTATTGTTTTGTCGCTTTTATTCATATTTTCATTGGATTTAATTTTATATTCCTTAACTCAAAATATACATAGGTGCTGAAATCTATAAAAGCACAAAATGTTTATCAAAGGTGATACATTTTTAAAGGCCTTGTATTATTTTTTACATAGGTAAGACTAAGCCCTTCTGAGGAACACTGTGTCACTTAACACAAAGCAGACAAAAGGCACAGAAGAAATTCAATGAATCCACCAATGATGTATATAAATAAACTGACCTTCTTAAAGTTCTTGTTCAAGTCGAGCAGACTGAGCAGGAAGACATGGTCTTTGGCTCCTAGGAGCATTATACCCCTCTCCTCATCCAAAAGAAGAGTCTGGAAGTCCAGTCCTTCTGATGAACCCAAAAAGGGAATACAGGTGTTTGAAAGCAGTAAGTCTATGGAAAAGTCGAAAGAGGGAAAGAAAAGGGAAAGTCTTAGTATGAAAGATATGTAGCTGACAAAATACACATATTGGTCCATTTTGTGAATGTAGTTATACAACATGGAAGCCTCAGAATAGACACATTGGAACATGTTTAATATACACTTCTATAGAAATAGATGCTTTATCTTCAATATGTAGTTAACCCTATTCTGTGTATAAAATATATTTTAAAATTAATATAAAACTTTGAACTATAAAATGTTATATAAGCAGATCTTAGTTTATAATTTATATCATTTCATGTAGTAACATTTGAAAACTGATAAACTTAGTTGCATCAACAAAGTATAAGACTGTCATAAATGTCATAGTATTTCTTCCTCTTGTGCTTTGTAAAATTTATTTCGTATGTGTACTGGCTGGTTTTGTGTGTCAACTTGACACAGGCTGGAGTTATCACAGAGAAGGGAGCTTCAGTTGGGGAAATGCCTCTAGGAGACCCAGCTGTGGAGCATTTTCTCAATTATTGATCAATGGGGTAGGGCCCCTTGTGGGTGGTGCCATCCCTGGGCTGGAAGTCTTGGCTTCTATAAGAGAGCAGGCTGAGCAAGCCAGGGGAAGCAGGCCAGTAAGGAACATCTCTCCACGGCCTCTGCATCAGCTCCTGCTTCCTGACTTGCTTGAGTTCCAGTCCTGACTTCCTCTGGTGATCAATAGCAATGTAGAAGTAAGCTGAATAAACCCTTTCCTCCCCAACTTGCTTCTTGATCATGATGTTTGTGCAGGAATAGAAACCCTAAGATACTATATAAAATAATGGTGTTATTGCATTTTTATTCATAGTTATTACCACATATTGCTTATATTCACTTATTACAGTATCTTGGCTCTCTTCCTAACCTTCTGGTCCTTTTCCTATTCCTAAATAATCTGTCCTTCTACAGTGTGCGTGTCAGAAATATGTAGTATTTGCTTTTGTGAGTCCTGTTTCATTGCCTGCTTATATTATAATTCATCCATCCACCCATAGAAGGGGTAAGTTTGTTGCTTCCAAGTCTTGGCAGCTACAAATAAAACACACATACATGGTATTTCGTGTATATAAATTCTTGATTTACTTTAAGTAAAGCATAAGATACATATTTGTTGGGTCAAATATCTAGTTTTGTTAGAAACTGTCCAACGTGCTTTCCAAGATGTCTGAATCAATTCACATTTTTATTAGTAATAAATGGGACTCTTTTTAGCATCACTGCTGTCACCACTGTAGGTGTGGCTATCCTAGTGGGTGTGCAGAGTTATGTTAGATACTAATACAGTGTATGAGTTCACATGCTCATTAGGTATTTGCCCTTATATGTGAGGTGGATATTAATGTCTTTAGTTCTCTATTTTATAAATTTTGTTGTGCCTTATTACTAAAGTTTAGTAGATATTTTTACAGTTTTGTTAATTGCCCCTTATGAGACAGGTGTTTTCATATGTTCAGTTTCTTTTCTATAACATTTTTTCTTTTTTGACTTCTGAAAGTAAAATCTTTTAGAAATAAGATTTTATTTTGGGAGTTAAAAATGGCCTTGTGTTTATATCACCTCTAATACTTGCATAAGTATCAGTTAGATTCCTGTTACTCATGTGTGGTGGCTCACTAGCACCTGTGACTCTACTTCTAAGGGATCAGGTGCTCCCTCTAATAGCATTAGATATACCTGTGGTGCAGAGGTATATATGAAAGCAAAATACTCATAGATATAAAACAAATTTTAAAAATAGAACAAATTTAAGATTTAACTTTTAGGTTGGTGTGTTGTGTGAAAGGTGGTATATGCATGTGTGCCGAGTTCCTATAGAGGTCAGACGTATCAGATATCCCTAGAATTAGAATTATTGGTAGTTATGATCCATCTGACATGGATGCTGAGAATTGAACTCACATCCTCTGGAAGGATATAATGAATTCTAAACCACTGACATATATCTTCATCACCTCTTTCTCCCATTTGTAGATAATGTTTAAGTTGGTACTTTGAATGATTATACTCTATAATATTTTTCTTTATTTTTGAGATTATAGTAAAATTATATTCTTTCTTCCTTCTATTTTCTCCTCTAACCACCCCCCCACATATCCCTCCTCTCTCTTTTTCAAACTTATAGCCTCTTTTTGTTAGATGTTAAATGCATGTCTGTACTTGTAAATGTTTATGCATATACATTTCTAAATACATAAATATAACCTGCTCAGCCAGTATTTTGATACTGTTACTTGTATGAATATATCCATAGCTGATCATTTAGTGTTAGATAGCAAACTATTGTGCTCTCTCCTGTAGAAGACTATTCTTCTGTCAGCATTTCTTAGTTGTCTAGGGTTAAGGCCTCCTGGGATTTCCCCATCCACTTCAGCATGACTGTTGTTTTTCTTGTTCTCCTCATGTTTAGGCAGTAATGTTGATGAAACTCTATAGGTATTCTTTGCAACAACAACTCACTGTAAAAAACCATAGCCAATCAAAATGAAGAGTTCTGAAGCACAGTCTCAATGGAAAGATCTGTAAAACAGTCTGCACAGCTCTCACTTAGGGACTATTATGGATAGATGGCACGGGTCAGGAAGTGTGCTCTGGTGTCATGACTCCTAACAATGCATGCTCTCTTATCATTTCAGATGTATATTTGCTGTTCATAGATATTTCAGATAAACATGTGAACCCCAAGCTTGAATTAATCCGAATGAATTATACCCTGAAAGTAAAAATAGAATAAAAAATTGTAAAACTGAAGGTAACCTTAAAATGACTTAGAGCAAACTTATAAGTTCACAAATGACTAAGATCAAAAACTCAGGTGACAGCAGATGCTGCCTAGGATGTGGAGAAAGAGGAATACTCCTCATTGCTGTTGAGACTGCAAGATGGTACAACCACTCTAGAAATCAGTCTGGAGGTTCCTCAGAAAACTGGACATAGTACTGCCTGAGGACCCAGCTATACCACTCCTGGGCATATACCCAGAAGATGCTCCAACATGTAATAAGGACACATGCTCCACTATGTTCATAGCAGCCTCATTTATAATAGGTAGAAGCTGGACAAGGCCCAGATGTCCTTCAACAGAGGAATGGATACAGAAAATGTGGTACATTTACACAATGGAGTACTATTACACTACTAAAAATGAATTCATGAAATTCTTAGGCAAATGAATAGATCTGGAGGATATCATCCTGAGTGAGGTAACCCAGTCACAAAAGAACACACATGGCATGAACTCACTGATAAGTGCATATTAGCCCAGATGCTCCAAATCCTCAAGATACAATTCATAGACCACATGAAGCTCAAGAAGAAAGAAGACCTGTGGGTGCTTTGGTCCGTCTTAAAAGGAAAACAAAATAATCACAGGAGCAAATGTGGATATAAAGTGTAGATCAGAGAGTGAAGGAAAGGCCATCCAGAGACTCTCCCACATGAAAATTCATCCCATATACAGTTACCAAACCCAGACACTCTTGTGGATACCAAGAAGTGCTTACTGACAGGAGCCTGATATAGTTGTTTCCTGAGAGGCCCTGCCAGAGCCTTACAAATGCAGAGGCAGATGCCCACAGTCAACCATTTGGGTCCCGAATAGAGGAGTTAGAGAAAGGATTGAAGGAGTTGAAGGGGTTTGCAACACCATAGGAAAAATAACAAAATCAACCAATCAGACACTCCAGAGTTCCCAGGGACTAAGTCATTAACCAAGGAGTACACATTGCTCCAGCCTCAAATGTAGTAGATGGTGGCCTTGTCAGGCATCAATGGGAGGAGAGGTCCTTGGTCCTACGAAGGCTTGATAGATGCCCTAGTGTAGGTAGGGAGGTGGGAGTGGTTGGGTGAGTGGAGGAACACTCTCATAAAAGCAGGGAGAGGGAAGATGAGATAGGGGGTTTCCGGGAGAGGGAAAAACCAGGAAAGGGGATAACATTTGAAATGTAAATAAAGAAAATATCCAATAATAAATAAATAAATATGAGAGACACTATCCTAGAAATAGAAATATTAAAGTTTTTAAAAATACAATAGTCTCAACTGCTTGTAAGATAAAATTTATTCCCAAAGGTTTAATGACTATAGTCAATGGGAGGATATATTTTTATTATCATGACTCTTTTCTACTTTCTATTGGGTAACTGTTATTCTGCTCAATTTCTAAGACAGACTTGAAAAATTAAATTTACAATGCTGAAAAATGGTGTAACACAGTTAGACATCTCAAATGACTGTGGTTATCAAACCAAACTTTTTCAGTAATGTTTGTAGAGGTTATTTTCTGCACACTAGATTGACATTGAAATCTATGCTCATTTTTTATTGAGGTAAATATCATTTTTCATATGAGAAGTATAATATTGAAATATAATTCTACAACTCCAAATGCCAAAGGCCTATGTTTTTGGCTCATTTCCAGTGAACATTCTGTCTTCTTCATAACTAGAGCTGAGGAAAAACAAAACAATGGAATCAAGGGAAGGGCTAACGCAGACATGATTAAAGCCTTTTAACAGAATACATATCACACAAAACTCCACTGAATCAGGAAAATCAGTAACTTCTTTCAGATTTCTCTCAATAAAAGTTGAAATGTGCAAAATAAAAATGTCTAAAGAGACACCCTGGAGTATATTCTCAATGAGCTACTAAAGTATTTTGTGAGATAGAAACCCTTATTACTTCAACATTCCCAAACTAATCGTTATTCTGCAGTATGGATTTCAATGAAAAGTACAGAAGAAAACCTGACCTAGTATAATGAGTTATAGGACAAAAGTGCAAGAGTTAGATCAAAGCACCAGGATCCAATCTGAGGTTGAAATATCATTGGAAATGTGATTTACTGATTTAGGGCAAGTTCCTTGGCCTCTGCCTCAATTTCCTAATACACAAAATGAAGATAATAAGAACTCTATGGCAACTCCTATCATCATGCAGAACAAAAGCATTAATTACTATGACATTGGCAGTAGAATAGTGGTTACTACATACTACATCCTGAGTTGTCAGTTATCAGATGATGATGATGTGTTCTTTTTAAAGTGTATGTAAATTCTCTGCAAAGAAATGATAATGTTTCCCAGTTAATATAACTTTCTTGATAAGTAGAAGAGGTAATTTATAGTATTTTTTAAACTTATGACTGGTAACTAAGAAAAAAGAAATATTTTTGTTCTAAATATTAGTACTAATGCCTATTTTGGGCCAAAAAAGTTTTTATTAAAAAAATATATTTTTATCTTCTAACAAACTAGGACTAGGAAGATTGGAACACATCTGTTAATTTATGATATTCTGATACAAGTGAAAGAATATTTATTACCCAAATGTTTGTGTAATGTAGCATGAGTTAGGCATTGATCAGGGTGTGCAGATTATTGTATTAGAGAATCCTCCAGCAAAATCTTCCATCGTTTTATACACACACATATACATATATATATATGAAAATAAAACTCAACCCATGTAAAATACATTCGAGGAGAGGTCCAAATGTTCTTTCTGAGACATTCCTTGTTCAGTATCTCCCTGCTATGTGCTTTATCAAGCCATCAGCACTGTGGCTTCAAAGCAATGATTACTAGATAAATCATCAAGTTAGAATAAATTGAGCTACGTTATACATCAAAACCTAGGTCATTCACATGTCTTGATCAGGTCATCTTAAGATAGCCAGTAGATAGATACCATCTTAAGACAGCCAGTACCATTCAATAAGATAATTTTGTAGAGGCAGCACACAGGAAGTTTTTACTGTAGTTTGTTATTATAATTCTACTCATTGCTATTGATTATTCTGACTTCTATTATTTCTAACTTTATAACTTTTTGGGCACATATGCATACAACAAATATAATATATGAAGATTTTACTATCCTTGCCAATTTTATGAATCTGGTTGTCTTGAAAACTATTTCCAGTGGAAAAGAGAGAACAAATCTGTGTCAGTTCAGGACAAAGACCGGGTCTTTCTTCACTTTCATTTCTAAGTATCTTCCTTACAGTCTGGGAAAATTACATACTTAATGACTATTTGTACCATGAAATTCAGTCTATTAAATATGGGATATATATGATTACAAAAGAATGAAACTAGACATACAATGTCCAGATGTCCAAGTGCAATGTCAGGCATAAGAGCTCAGCTATTATGTAGGTGACTGGAAACTGTGAATGTACTTTTTTATTTCTTTCAAGGAAGTACCAAGGACTCAAATTGAGCATTAGAGAGATAAATATGCCTACAGTGCTCAAGATGGATGAGGATCAGAACTGGCAGCGACAGGAAGACTACTCAGAAATTTCTGAAACACGAAAAGTCCCTGAAATGCACACATGCCAGTTCAAGGATACAGACATTTAAGAACTGTGGGTATTTTTTTTTTTTTGCTTCTACTTATATAAGGAGAAAAATAAAGTTGATATATTCACTTGCTGTATTCTATTTCACCATAACAAATTCTATTTGATTTGGTTTCAAACAAACTTAACAAAAAAACAGCTGCAAAAACATCAACTAACCTGAACAAGCATCATTTCCAAATAAATGATTTAGTGTTGTACTGTGACAGTGCTAGCATCAAAGTGATTAAAGCATGCTTCACTAACCTTCTGTAGCCAAATAAAATAATTAGACTAAGGCATTACATATGAAAATTTCTCAGGCTGACTGACATATTAGGAATAGAACTTGGGACAGAGATTGAAACAGGTTCCCTCTTCCCTAAACAGCTTCTCTTTCTTGTATTTTTGCCAAGCTAAGCAAAGTTATTTTTTTTCATAAGATCATAAATTAAAACCAAGAGAATAATAACTCTAGAAGATATATCTTTACACCTAAAGTTGACACACAGCCTGAATGTCAGGAGTCAAAAATGGACAGTAGCTGTTCTGGGTGCAAACTTCAGAGTTTTATTTATTTACTTACATTGGAAATACTCAGAGATATAAATGTCAACATTGTCATCATAAAGTCCTGTATCCTGGTTAGGATTTCTTCCTTCTCTGCCTTTAGTGAAAGGGCCAAGGTATCCCTTCTTATGTTGCATGCTGAAGTCTGTTGTATGCTAAATGAATCAGAGTCACCCTTGCTTATATCAAGCAGGATTTGAATTTGGTCCCTAAGTGGTCCCTTTGCTTGATCCATATAATCGCTGTGCTGATCCACAGGACATCAAATGATTCCCTTTGTAGGTGCATCAGTGCAATCTTACTACCCTGTCACATTCTTCCAGGTTTGGAATTTCACCCAGATACTTAAATCAACACTTTTGTATTAGAAACATAATCTTGGAAGTCCTGTAATCTAATTACATCCAAAATAAATGAATTAAATATGTCAGTATTTTCGATGTTTTTAAGTAGCAGCCCCATCTTCTGCAATAGATTCGATAGATGGCAGAGAAGGGTTTCACGGCCTGGAACCCATTATAGAGAACTGGAAAGGGTTCTGAGGATCAAAACTCCATAAAAGACACAAATTTCCATGCCTATGGGTACATACGCTTTTCTTTCCTTCCTTCTCCCTATCTTTCCACCTTTCATACTTTCTTTTCAAATCTATCCCCTCTCTGTGCACATGTGTGCATGATACATCCCCATGCACACATAAGTGCATGAAAGACCTCAGGTGTTGATCCATGGCTTGTTCCTTCTCTTTGTGTCATGTCTGCTGCTGTGATAGCTGGTTCATAAGCTCCCAGGGCACCTCTCTGCCTTCCATCCATCTCACTGTAGGAGCACTAGGTATTAGAGATTCATGCAATCACATCTAGCTTCACCCATGTTCTTGGGATCTAAACCCTGGTCCTCACACTTGAGCTGAGTTATTACCCTACTTAACTCTTTTGAGACAGATCTCATGAAGCCTGGGTTGTCTAAAGTCACGATATTTTCAAAGTTGACCATGGATTTCTGAACCATCCTGCCTTTACCTGCCTGTCACAGTGGAGGTTCTTGACTTTATGGGATGTTCCAAAAGAGAGTTGTTTTTTTAGGCTTTATCAACCATTTTTTATATGTCAAGTATGATAAAGAAGCCATGCTTCTCATATATAGTCAGTATAAGGAAAATAGTATTCTCATCAAATTTGATTTTGAAAGTGCTGACAAAGTCTCCCGAATGCCTGTCTTCTGTTGGAAAGAGCTGATATCATGGTCAAAACAGGGCTGGGCAACATCAATGCCATTGGGGATGCACAGCCTGGTAAAGAAGCTAAACCATAGCTGAAGAGAAAATGCACAGTGACAAGAGTACTTAAATTAGTCAGACATGAGGTATCTTTAGTAGTGACATGGGCTGGACTTATTTTCTATAATTAACTTACCGAACCTGATAATGCTACTTTAACTTCCTTGTTTCTGGGTGAAGCTGAGTACTGTGGTATAAGAACTTTTAAAAATTTTGTTAAGATAGATGACTTATCTAATAATAAGTTAACACACCTTTATTCAGGAATGCTGCTCTTGCTTCTAAAATAGGTAGCCTCTGCCTTTGAGGGAAAAACACCAAGGAAGTATGAAGTAATTATAAATATGGCAGATTTTATGGATCATCGTGTATGACTGTCAGAGTGTCACTTAGAGTAGAAATGATTAGTGGACTTCTTAATATAGATTTTTTTCCCTTCGTGTTAGAGCCCAGTAGCAAGAATTTCTCTCGGGTGAAATGGTCAGGCACCCCTGTTTGTGAAGGGCAGGGTAAGTACAGGGCAATTCCTGTTTTTTATTGAAACAAATGCTTGCTTTGCAAAGAATTCTTTGTATTTCCTCTTTACTGTCCCTTAATATAATTGTTCATTCAGCTTCCAAGCTCATGTGAGCTGATGGTCTTCATTCTTCCTCTTTATCCCCTCAGAGGAAGGGAGTGGTGAGTAATACTGAATCTAATAAATTTAGGATTAAGCGACACAGACTTCCTCAGTTTTTGAGTGCTAAATGAACATGACCTTAAGCCCTTGAAAATTAAATTTACTGGCAGAGATCCTGACCTGGGTGGAGTTGGCAGTTTCTCCCTTAAGACTGCATGGCTGACAAATGGTTCTGCACATCCTTTAAAAATAGAGTCCTTTACTAGTTTTCACATATACACATATGCGTGCACGAGTGTGAAAATTGCCAGGGATAAAAATCTATCATTTAAGAAGAGAATCAGCTTTGAAGAAAGTCAGATTTCATCTCCTGCCAATCTAAGGACCACACTTCTTCAGGAGGAAATCTTACATATAAAAATAGATACAGATCAAAGCTCAGCCACTCCTCTCTGCGAAGCCAGGAGACTCACCAGAAGTGAGCCCTACCCTCTGTTCTTATTCCTCAAGGAACTAGCTGTCATAGTACTAGGACTGAGGACTCTTAAACACAGGCGTATATATTCTCTATTAAATTAATTTAAACTACTCGCATATAATACTTTCAGCTTGTGTTTCTACTCCTGAATTGATACTAAAAATTTAACCACTTTCCTAATTCTGTATTTCTTGGACTTTACATATTAACTTATTGGTTGGCCTAAAATATCCTTTATGGGGTTACTGCAAAGAGTTTTCCACTCTTTCCATAAAGATTTTGGCTGTCAGTTCATGAACAAAGATTTGTGTAAGAAAGCAGAAATAGCCAAATATTTATTGTAAAATAAAAAGGTAACTTTCAGTATTGTAATTCGTTGAGTTCCTTCAGCATGTCTAGTGGTCTATTTGTAATTCCAGCTTTATTTCTAGGAAAGGCATTCCCTTTGATTCAGTACAGAAGAAATTAATTGATACTTGGTTGTACTTGATTTTCAACATGGTTTTTTACTTATTTTTATTGTATATTTTCTTTATTTACATTTCAAATGTTATCCCCTTTCCTGGACTTCCAATAAGTTTTAACAGTGTTGATTTCAAATGCAAAGCTTGAGCCTACAGGTGACTCATTACTATCTACATAAAAATGCTAAATCTAATCAACATGTCTGAATTTAGTTATATATAGCCAACAACAAAACTAAATTTTCACTTATTCTACAATGGAATGTTGAATATCATTCTGTGTTTTTTTTCTAAATATGATAAAAAGGAATGAGATTGATTTCACTCACAAAAATATTAACTGGAGTTAAAGTCTATTATATTATCATATCTATGTTCCTATCAGGACAGGATGTGGACTAGGGGTATAGAAATTGTATCTTGTCACATTATGAGTGTCCACACTTTTAAATCACAAATTTACTCCAAATAGGTTAGATTTTAATTGTGGATAATCCATATAAATATATCACACTAGTCACTTGTGACCCTTTAAACCAATAGTTTCAATAGTGAGTCTTTTTAAAATTTTCAAAACGTGTTTTGATAATTTCTAATTTTTCTACATGAAAATCATTCCCGTGAATAAGTAATTCTTCCCTGGGAATCAATGGCACAATGAAGTGGACTTTCTCAAAGAAAATTCGTTCTGCCATATTTCTTTTCCTGGATCCTTCCTTCAAGGCTTTTAGACTTCTCATTTATCAAGCAATTTTTAAAATCAAAATTGTACTCCAAATATCAGTAAGTGTGTGCTCCGGAGAAGTACCTGAGTGTAAAAGATCTCTCAAATTTGTATATTAATACTTTAGAATTGGAACTGTAAAGCAAATATAAGAAAATAGGAAGATTCCTCATTGTAAGATTATTTCAAAGTAGAGAGCAAAAGGCTATATATTCATTATGTTTTTAAATAAAAGCTCATATTTTACAATACTTATAATTTTAAACATCAATTTCCATTAAAGTTAGGTGAATGCATATCAAACAATGGTCAAGTCATATGTGAGGCTTTGGTCACAGCTGAGATGTTTTATGCCATCTGCATCTCAAGTCTTTGAACATGCCTTCTGTTTTTCCTGGAAGTTGTTCAAACCATGTCCTCACTCTTTGTATTATGAAATTTAAAATAAGTTGTCACGTATATGTCTTGTTTTCATTTATCATGCTGGTCAGTTGTGACATTTGCTCCTAAATTTCCACTGCTTTGCAGAAACTTTCATATTGGCTTTTAATTTAAACAGATGTCAATTATCTGTAAGATTTTTCTCCAGGTTTTGTCCAGATGATGATCTCTGACCTTGGTAGATGTAGTCAGAAGGCTGACATTGTCCTTCTCACACATGCCTGCAAGAGTACTTCTCTAATTCAGGCAGTATTTATACAGTATAAGCAAAGCAGTAAAAAAAAATACCCCACTTATAGTTCTATATATCCTACAAGTTGTTTATGTCCCATAAACTTTGTGATATCTGTTAATGACATCAAGTACACCTAAAATCCTACCACACTTATAAGTTTTAGTTCAGTTCCTTAGTTGTTAGTTTTACCTCTAAGCGTGTCATCCTTCTGAGTGTAATGACTCTGGGCACACAAACACATCTTCACACCCAACATTTTACTCAGATTTAGTTTTCTTCTTTTATTTCTTCACGTCTCTTGGATTTTGATTACTATCTGTCATTACCTCTGCATCCATTTCACTTTCTGGATGCCAGTACCCCATTAAAATAGAAGATTTAATTAAAGGTTCAAAAGCAAATTTCTCTACTCCTCAAATATTTCTTCCTCATACAAGTTAGGCTAAGATTCAAATCATTCTTTAAAGTCCTTAAATATATTTACAAATTATTTTGTTTGAACAATCATTACCTGTCACATCAACCCCTTCCTATAATTGTGCCTTTACTAATTTTCTTGATAATCACTAATTATGTAAATTCTATAATCAAAATTCTCTAACAATAATGGGTACTTTACACAAAATATTTTAAACTTTTTTCAATATTGAAGGTCAATTTCATATTATATTTGAAATTCTTTAGAACAGTTTATTTCAAATGTTCAACAACTGTCATCTTTAAATAGTTACTTGGAGTATTCCCTTTGTTCCTTAAAAACCCTAACTGAGAAGATGGCTCAGCATGTTAAGGTACTCATCATCCAGCTTGAGCATCAGAATTGGATCCCTGTGTCTCACATTATGGAAAGAGAAAATGACTCTTGTAAATTTTACCTTGACTGAAATACACATATTTGGCAAGTACATAACACTTGCGCATGAACACACACAGAGGAATGCACTTTAAAATATCCTAGTTTCTCTTGTTGGTAAGAATAATATCTAAATTATTGCTATATTTCAGTACATGAGAATTATAATAAAGATATAACTAATGATTTTCAAACTGATGTTTGTTTACCTTTATCATTTCTTACCATCCAGGCAGATTTTGCTACAGATTGTTAATAATGTAGAGATGTTAATGTGCCATCTGGAATCCCAACTGTGGCTGCCTATGGTGACATCCACATGCTCATGGTCCAAATCCTCATGTTCAAAGGGAAGAAGAGCCCGGGAAAACAAAGCCATCTAGAGGATTGTATCTCAAAATTTACCTTTCATTCAAATCAGCTGTGATTCTTTTTAATACATAGACTGTCATTCAAATCTAAGAGCAGGTGTGAGGGTATGGATTTGTGAGGCGATGCTGAATCGATTGAAGCCTGAACCCCAGTTAGAATAGAAATCCAGGAAAACACTGATGACTCTTTGTGCTCTGAGTTCTTGAAGAGCTGGATTCTTTTCTTTTTAAAAACAGAGACTCTCAAACTCTTAACCATAACGTGTGAAATTATGCAGTTTTACAAAATTGTATTGGTAAGATCTGAGCACTACTAAGCCATTCCTACAGCTAATGGTTACAAGCAATTGAAAACCTATTTCACTTAAATTAAAGATGTAAAATTTGTTACCAACTCAAATCATCTAATACTCAGGGAAGTAAATTCCTCTTGAATGGATCAAATCTCATGGAGTAATTTTAAGATTAGATTAATTGTGTTTTTTTGAAAAAGGGTTTGTCATATTTCCATGGAAACCTTTCTGCCCAAAATGCTGAAATATCATTATGTATAGACATAAATGTGCTTTACATGTGCTTTTCAAAGACACATAATATTCAAACTATTTAAATTTTGTCACAATTTTCATTTAGTGATAAAATCTGACAGCAGTTTATATATTATTTAAATTGGTCCTCGAGAAGAATCTACCATCCAGGAGACCCAGCTTTTCAGGTGAGGAAACGTAGACCAGAAATAGCAAGTCCCTTCTCTGATAGTACACAGAGAGTGCATGTTAGAGAAAGGGTGGAACCTCCCTGTGTCTTCCATTCTTTGAGCTCTTCTGGATGTGCTTTCTATATTAATATTTAGAATTAATATATAAACAAGATATTTTTCTATAAAAATTGTCCATATAATTTTAATGACTATATTGACACGAGTTCATTACTATTGTGTCTTCCACTTTACATTACAATTATTCTCTACATTACTGAAAGACATGATGTGTAATACGGCTTTCCTCAAACACACCTGTTGTATTTAAAAGCCTTTATTCTAGGACCTATTGTTCCAGAAGCTGATCCATTTATCTTTTCCCAGTGAATTGAGAAAAACAGGCATGATATTAGGTGAATCAAACTGATCAAGTTCTATAAGGCAATCTGGAAGGGGATTTCTAGTTTCATATGTCTTATCGGTTAAGTGTGCCTTAAAGCGATGATTTCCCCAGAGTTGGAAGCTTGTCACAGATGAGGAATCTGAGTACCAGACTTTTTCATTCCCCTCATAGGCTTCCTATGATGTAAACATATTGAAAGAATGTTTGCTAGTATTTTCATCCATTCTCTGAGCATTAAGAAAATAAATTCAAAGTGTTCAGTGACTTTTCTCTGACCTAGAACATCACCTGACATAAAATGTTACCTATTTGTATATTTGTTAAATGGTTATATGTATAACTCTCTCTTGTTAGTGCCTTATATCCATGTTTCTGGAGTTTTATACATAATCACATTGTAAGAGCATGTTATATGGGTAGATGCATGTATACATATCTATATAGCATACTTACAAAGACAAATACAGCTATTACATGATCATAAACAGTCATTGTGAAAGAGTTATATTATGAGACATCAAGGCTGATTAGTTCCCAAAATTCTATTTTATAAGGCTGAGGTATATATATCAGTGGTAGAATATTAGTCTGCACAGGCTTCAGTTCTCAGCATAACACACAAAATAGAACCTGCATGAATCTATATTTACATATCTTTTTGTGTAAACTATAGACATTTGAATTTTAAACAGAGCATGGTGCCACATGTCTGAAGTCTCAGTGTGTGAGAAGTGGAGATGGAAAGATCAAGGTTCACAGCTGGCTTAGTCTACGTAGTGAGTTCTAGGCTACTGTAAGTTTCATAGGACCCATCTACACACACACACACATACACACACACACCCTATAAATTTATTTTAAAATGGCAGTATTGAAGCCATGAGGAAAGTGCAGTTTATAGAACAAATATATATAATGATTATTCAGTACAAAATCAGTACCGGTATAAGAACCCTACCATTATCATCTCATATTTTTCCAGAAAAGATGCACTATGAGTAAATATGTGAAAATTCAAAATGGGAAAGAAGGAAAACTCTTTATACAATAAATCAAAACAAGCTTCTGCAGCTTAGTGGCTGAAAGCCAAGTCTTTATTAAAGAGCATCCTTTGGATGAAATAGTTATAATTTTGTTGAACTTTAAGAAGTCAAAATGATCTTACATTTGTTCCAAATAGCTCAGACTTCTGCTGACAGCATAGTGTCACCTGGGAAGGAAAGATTTGTGGATTGATACTGTCCTCTTAAAACTAATTTTTAAAACCGAAGTTGGGATTTTTCACTTTGGTTGACTTTTTTCACTATTTTCTCCTGCTAATTAAGGCAGAAGCATGAACTTTTAATAGAAATAAAAGGACACAAAAGAAAAGGGCAACATGCCAACTGATGCCTGTGACTGAGAAATGGGGTATGGAATATAAGCAATCCACTTTAAAATGATACCAAGGTAACAGTAAATTTGTATCTTATACTTTTCTTTAATTCAAGGAGAGGGCATTTAAAAAAAAGATATATAAGAAATTGTCTTACTTTCCTTCTACACACCCGTGTTTAATGTAGAAAATGTAAGTATAGATGCTGTTGGAGTTCCTGAAGCTACTCAGAGAAGTTACCATTACTGGGTTTAACTATTGGTAACTTCTAAACAAAAGCACCACATTATTTAAAGTGGCATGGATATTTCATGGCTGGATTTTATATGCACAAAAAAAATGTGTTAATTTTACTGGTAATTCATTTGAAATATGTATAACTACTGGTTTGATGTCCTGCCTAAGAAATATTTGCTTATTCTGAAGTATAATGTTATTCCATGATTTTAATATATATAGTGTTGATATATATTCAACACTATATATTTTAACTTACATGCTTATGTTTATAATCCAATTTGTACTTTGTTATTTGTATATGCTGTAGGATAGAGGTAGGAATTCATCTTTAATACATGGATATCAAATTGTTATAGTACTATTTTATTTCATTTCCTCACTGAATTTCGTAAGAGTTATAAAACCAAAGTATTTATAAAAGCTAACTGTAGCACACTGGATTTCACAAAGATAGATGCAATAATATTGCTACATTATTATTTTTGTAGAAGTGATTTTCACTCTGCTATCACTGGGAAGTACTGTTTATATAATCTTCAAAACAAGTCTAACCATCACATCTCAAATAATAATATCCTGGATGAAACATGTATTTTCTACTTTCATGTTTGCTGAATTACATGTGCTTGAGGCCCTGAGCTGATTTTGTGGAAGTCCAAACTACCCAGGCAGAGGTACTTCCTCAAGAAAACCCGGATTGTACACAAAGAAAGAAATGCCATCTGCCAATACTCAAGACCTTTGATGTTCCAACTCCAGCCAACATCTGCCTATGTATGTATTAGAGAGTCAAAATGACAACAGTCTATTGTCACCAGACTCTTAACCCAGAGAACTAGAATCCATTTGCTTATAGTACAGGTACCAAGTTTCATGGTGGCATGCTCTTCTATATCAGTAGTCATTCAAAATGGGGAATTGCCATGACACAAACATTAAAATATGACTTTGACAATTGTCAATAGCACATCTAAGCATCATTTGAATCATCACTGTGAGTGCTTTCAGAGGCCAGAGGAGGATGTGGGGTGTCTCATTATTTCTTTGAGGCACAGCTTCTCCTTGAAGTTATGACTTGCCTTTCATCTAGTCTAGAATCCAGGAAACCTCAGCAAGCCTCTTATCTCTGCAGTTCCATCCACCTCAGAGTTGTGATTACAGATGTTTTCAAGGTGGCAAGATTTGTTACTGTGGGAGCTAGGATCTGAACCCCAGTTCTCCTTACTGTACGTGTCTTAGTTGCTGAGTCATCTTTCTAGCCGAACTTAAGAGAACTACAGGGACAAAAGTGGAGAAGAGACTGGAAAGGTGGAAAGGTGGCCCAGTGACCCGCCCAACTTGGGATACATCTCAAGAGGAGGCTCCAAGACCTGACACTACTACTGATGCTATGATGTGCTTACAGACAGTAGCCTAGCATGGCTGTCCTCTGAGAGGCCCAACAAGCAGGTGCCTGAAAAAAAAACCACAGATACTTACACCAAACCATTGGACTGAAGTCAGGCACCTCTGTGGTTGAATTAGGGAAAGGCTAGAATAAGCTGAAGAGGAGAGCAACCCCATAGGAAGACCAGCAGTCTCAACTAACCTGGACTTGAGATCTCTCAGACACTGGGCCACCAACCAGGTAGAATACACTAGCTGGTCTGAGGCCCCCAACACATATGTAGCAGAGGGCTGCCTGGTCTGGCTTCAGTGGGAGAAGATGCACCTAACGCTTGAGAGACTTGAGGCCTCAGGGGTTAGCGAGACCTGTGTGTGGGACATCCTCTTGGAGACAGGGGAGAGGAGGAATGGGATGAAGAAATTTGGGAGGGGGTACTAGAATTAGGTAATGGCTGAATGATAAAAACTATTACTACTAGTACCAGTTTTACTACTGCCACTACTACTACTACTACTACTACTACTACTACTACTACTACTACTACTACTAAATGATACTGTCAAAATATAGCTATGAAGAAAATCCAAAAAATAAAAGAAGTTGTGAAAAAGAGCATGCCAGTTATGAGGAGAGATGGCTGTGACCTCAGCACTCACCAAGGAAGGTCATGAATGTGTTTGCCTCAGTTACAGAAGACATTGTGTCTCCAAAACTGGGGAGACAGTCCTTAGTACTACCACGAGAAGAACTTTCCTGCTGTGGCTTTATTTTGATAGACTGTATTGTTATACAACAGCTGTCTTGTAGTCCTTATCTATTAATGATGTAAACAACTGTATTGTCTCAGGTTCAGTTTGCAGTATGTTGGCTTGTTATGCCATCATTCCCCAACCCCCATTGCATGTATAGTAATTGTTTAGTTGTAGAAAATTCTTGTTGTTAAGCTGAGAATCTGATTGTTTAGGTATCATATTTTAGAAATTGTTTATTTTTCCCTGAAATTTATTTATGCTTTTTACTTGAAGATCATCAGGATTCTTTTGAGGAGAATTTGATGTTTGTAGACAGATTTAGTATATTTTTTCCTTTCTATAATAGTACAACTATTTATGTATCATCTATCTATCTATCTATCTATCTATCTATCTATCTATCTATCTATCTATCTATCATTTATCTATCCATATATCTATTGTCTATATATCATATCTCTCTCTCTCTCTCTCTCTCTCTGTTATGCAGATAATTAGTTCGTTTGTTCTTAAGGCATGTTCTTGCTATATAGTACAATCTGTGCTTAAACTTACCATCCTCTTGCTTCATGTTCAGGAGTCCTGGAATTCCAGGCATAAGTGACCCAGCTACCAAAATATGGCTTTTGCAACATGTTGCCTGAATGCTCAAAGTGCCTAGTGGGGGCTGTTCATTCTGACTGATCAGAGAGAGCTCCTGTCAATCTCAGCATCTTTGACCTTAAATATGCTAGTTTAGCATCTAAAGTGTTTTTGTAAGTCTTATACCTTCCAGTGGATCACATTCTTATGGATTTCTATTGCCTATTGTTCAACAAGAGAACCCAAGTAATAAAAGGAGTTCCCGCAAAGAGCCAGTCTTAGTGACTCAAGGCTGTAACCTAAGCACTCAGAAAGGAACGTTATAAACAAGAGGTTAGTGTGGTTAAAATCCTTGCCTTCGGTTTTTATTTTCCAGACACACCTTACATGATGCCTATAATTTTTTTCTTTTTTAGTGGGAGGGGAAGAATATGAAATAAAGTATATCTCTAATTAATTAATTATATATTTTTCAAGTATAGCTTTCAATTTTGGCTAGAAAAAAATTCTACTGTTATACCTCATATTGAGATATATCATTTATATAAAGAAGCTTCCCTATATTTTAATAATACAATTAAGTTATATTATACATATAAGTATATGAACATTTTAAAGATTCTCAAGTCTTTAACAGATGAAACATCAAATTGAAATGCCAACATTTTTCATATTTTTCATTATTTATTTATTTATTCATTTCATGTATATGAGTATGTGGTAGCTGTCTTTAGACACACCTGAAGATGGTATTAGATTCTATTACACATAGTTGTAAGCCAACATGCGGTTGCTGGGAATTGAACTCAGAACATCTGGAAGAGGAGTCAGTGCTATTAATGGCTAAGCCCTCTCTATTCCTTCCATTTTTATTTTTAATGTCTGGGAGTTGAAACTAATGTCCTACAAATGTGGGACAAGGACTCTGCTACTGTGCTTCATTCTAACCCTAATACCAACATATTAAATGTTCAATAAGTAGAAGATTAAGATTGTGTCTTCTTTTCATTTAAAACACAATTAATTTTTATCACCAATATTAATTTTTATTGGAGGAAGGGTATTCTAAAGACCATAAGATACTAAAATTAGCATTTTAATTTTAATACAAGCTCTGAATAAAGTTGCTTGATTTTTCCTGCAGTCTTCAAAATGTGTATTAATAAGCTAGTATAAATCACAAAAAGGAAAAAGTAAAGACTTCAGTAACATGATTTGAAAAAAAAGCTAACACAGACTCAAACACTTACATAATGAATAACTACATTGTTTTTATATTATTCATTCACATTAATGTAAATATTTACAAACAATTATCTTAGATTTTGTTTTAATTATTGTTTTGAATTGTATGGATTTCATACTGTTTTTGCCATTACAAAACATGTATAATTGGTTTCTTAGCTATTGTAGACTGTGAAACATTTTAGGTGTAATATCTTACTGTTAAAAACACATTTTAGGTTGGAATAGTAACAGTAATTAGTAACATATACATAGAACTTATTAACTTTTATAGTGTTATGGATTTAATTTTTAATGCAATCAGAATATATCTTGTAGACTAAATTAATCATGATAAATATCAACTGGAAATGTACTTGGATAGTTTAGGTATCTTTTATTTCATAAAAGTAATAATTGTAGCCTGTGTTCTAAATAATATACTAACTTATCTTATTTTATAGAAGTAAATATATATTTTAAATAAAAGACAGAGTTTTCAAAGAAGACATTCAGATGTCCTATTGAAAACTGTAAGATAATTATGTACTCACCTTTGTAGGTTAGCTTGAGTC
Source organism: Mastomys coucha (assembly GCF_008632895.1). Taxonomy (NCBI): domain Eukaryota; kingdom Metazoa; phylum Chordata; class Mammalia; order Rodentia; family Muridae; genus Mastomys; species Mastomys coucha. The sequence goes on along the minus strand of NW_022196901.1, from coordinate 7,994,363 downwards.
TTGGAATGTTTTGTTTAGATGTTTCAGTGACAGGAAGAAAGAGCACAGTCATGATTAACATCATCCAGGCATGAAAAATGTGAAGATCTTCACTTCTGGATCTTGGCGTCTCATCTTTATTAGCATTCATGATGAAAATTTTGTCTTTCAAACACTGTTAGTTCACCCTTAAGAAGCAGAAAAAGAAAAAGAAAATACTACTCAAAGACAATGTCTTAGATTCTCCTAGAGTTTTTTTTTTAGCAAGTTTTCTGAAAGGATAACATGTTCCCAAGGCATCATTCCTCCTCCCCCAAGGTATCATTCCTCCTCTCTCAAGGCATCATTCCTCCTCAAGGCATCATTCCTCCTCCCCCAAGGCATCATTCCTCCTCAAGGTATCACTCCTCCTCTCTCAAGGCATCATTCCTCCTCTCTCAAGGCATCATTCCTCCTCTCCCAAGGCATCATTCCTCCTCTCTCAAGGCATCATTCCTCCTCTCTCAAGGTATCACTCCTCCTCTCTCAAGGCATCATTCCTCCTCCCCCAAGGCATCATTCCTCCTCTCCCAAGGCATCATTC
>NW_022196901.1:7978976-7991734 GCF_008632895.1 Mastomys coucha | reverse complement strand
TTCCTCCTCTCCCAAGGCATCATTCCTCCTCTCTCAAGGCATCATTCCTCCTCTCTCAAGGCATCATTTCTCCTCTCCCAAGGCATCATTCCTCCTCTTTCAAAGCATCATTCCTCCTCCCCCAAGGCATCATTCCTCTTCAAGGTATCACTCCTCCTCTCTCAAGGCATCATTCCTCCTCTCCCAAGGCATCATTCCTCCTCTCTCAAGGCATCATTCCTCCTCTCTCAAGGCATCATTCCTCCTACCCCAAGGCATCATTCCTCCTCTCTCAAGGCATCATTCCTCCTCCCCCAAGACATCATTCCTCCTCCCCCAAGGCATCATTCCTCCTCTCTCAAGGCATCATTCCTCCTACCCCAAGGCATCATTCCTCCTCCCTCAAGTCATCATTCCTCCTCTCTCAAGGCATCATTCCTCCTCTCTCAAGGTATCATTCCTCCTCAAGGCATCATTCCTCCTCCCTCAAGGCATCATTCCTCCTCTCTCAAGGCATCATTCCTCCTCTCTCAAGGTATCACTCCTCCTCCCTCAAGGCATCACTCCTCCTCCCTCAAGGCATCATTCCTCCTCCCTCAAGTCATCATTCCTCCTCTCTCAAGGCATCATTCCTCCTCTCTCAAGGTATCATTCCTCCTCAAGGCATCATTCCTCCTCCCTCAAGGCATCATTCCTCCTCTCTCAAGGCATCATTCCTCCTCTCCCAAGGCATCATTCCTCCTCTTCCAAGGCATCATTCCTCCTCTCTTTTGCTTTGTTTTGACAGACATGATACAGAGAAACTGAATCAGAGCTAAGTAATAAAATTCAAGTTTGTTTTTAGTTGCAGGGATGAATGTACTGGTAGAAATTCAACTATGTTGTTAATGAATTACTTCTACTCAAGTTGTTTTATTTTTGTTTAAATGCATATCTCCAAGGAACTATGTTTTTTCCCCAAAGCTTGGTAAATGTGTTCATTAAGTAAAAATGGTGGTAGAGCTTTATTTGTAACTCATAACAACCCTCAAATAGAAAAGATCCTTAAATGGGAATAGACAAAAAACAATATTTCCTTCTTTCTGGCTTACAAGGACTTACAGATGTTTAAGTTGGTGAAATTAGACCATGGTAGAGAAGATAGATTGTTAGCATGTCCTCTGTCATTACTGCAGATTAATCTGTTCTATAGAGAAGGGGTGCACATAATAAATGTTATGTTGTAAAATATGAAAGTTTTGAAAAGGGAAAGATAAAGTTACTAACTACACTGTCACCAGCAACTGATTGGATGTTCTTTAAGGTACATAAAAATGTATACACCCATATTTTAAAATAAACCTAAAATTCAAATTTACAAAATGGCATTTATTAAACATATATATCAGATATATTCAAAATGTGTTCTGTATAATTCAAACATCAATGGAACAAAATTCATTAAACAATTTCACTGTTGAGAAAACAGGTGCAGAGTTAAATAATTCTTCTAATGTCATGTGATTAACTAACAGAGAGGTCAAAACAACTGATCAGACCTTAATCTAGTGGCTGCCTTCCTCATGCCTAAACACACAGTATTTTTTGGTAGTCTAGCCTCCACTGATCTTCAAATTCTAATGGGGTCTTTAACTTCTCATTCTTTACCTTTAAGGACCATCTACTAGTCAACAGGAAAGACATTGTGAGGTTGGAGTCTAGCAGGTAGCCTGCATGTGGTGCATATTCTTTTTAACTATTAAACAGATGGTACTGGTATTTCCCTGTTAATAGCTTCATAGAAAATAAACATGAATCCTATTTTGAGTAATGTTATTAATTATTACTTTTCAGAATAAATATTTCAAGTTTGTTTGTATTAGTTTTAGAATATCTAACCTAAATTGATTAATTCTCTAGGGGTATCAATTATTCAGTTCTGAAGTGTGTGACATACTTTTGTTCATTGGTTCAGATTTTTGATGTTTTGGATAGAAGCTCAGGCCTGCTTCATGCTAGGAATGCTTTATATCTGTAAGCTATAGCCCAGAACTGATAAAGATTTTCAATATTAAGGTTACTTTAAATCTCAGAAGGAAAAATCCATCCCTGAAAATAAAATAACATTAAATCTTAAGTTATATGAATTCATGTATATGTCTGATAGGTATTGAGGATCTATTCCTATTTTATGCTTTTTATTTTGTTGTTCCAGCCTGGGACAAACACTGCCCACCCCTCCCCCATAGGACAAGGAAAGGTGGTCCAACACCATTTTTCCATCAAAGTGGACGCTCCTCCTCATTCTACTGCAGCATCCAAGGGTCAGAGCCCTATCTTTCCTAGTGTGGGGAGAAATTATTAAAAATATTTTACCATCTACACTGAGTAAGTTGTATTTTTCTCAATTACTTTTATTAGCTTCAAAATAAGTATAATAATAATACAATTATCCCTTGGATATAATATGTGATTTTAGAGTTAATGGAGTATTACACTCAAATTTATTACCTATCATATATTTTATTTAAAGTAACATTTAACATTATTTTATTCACTTTTACTTGATACTTCTTGAAGTTTTTACCCAAATGAATACAATGTAACAAATAAAAGGTGTGAGGGCTATTCTTGGTTCTCAACTTGACTACATCTTGAATTAACTAAAACCTTGATGGAAACATCTGCTGAGTAAGATTTTTTTTTAATTATTTGAAGTGAGAAGACCTACTTTGATTTCAGATCTTTGACATAAAAAGATAAACCTTTAATCAAGATCATTTGAGATGGCAAGATCCACCTTTAACCTGTGCCATACCCTCTGTTGGGTGCCTATGTAAAGGACATGGAAGAATGAAGCTATCTTTCTGCCTGCTTGCCTGTGCCACACCATCTGTTGGGTGCCTATGTAAAGGACATGGAAGAATGAAGCTATCTTTCTGCCTGCTTGCCTTCTCCCTTCCTGGCAATTCCATTCATTCACTTACATTAAGGCCTACATTTTTAGTATTCTGGCACATACTGAAGACCAGCTGAGAAATCCAGCCTTGCCAACTGAACAACTGCTGAATTTTTGAACCTTCTGTTAATAGGCAGCCATTGCTGAATTAGCTGGACCATAGCCCACAGCCTGTGGCCATTCCAACAAATCATATGTATGTGAATATGTCCATATACATACATGATATACAGCATATTCATTCTGTTAGCTCTATTTCCTTAGACAACCCCAACTCCTGATGAAAGTTGTCTTCTGCTTCCCACATAAACTCCTTGGTACAAATAAATGACACCCTCATATCTTTCATAGACACTGTATTAAATTTTAAGTGATAATGAGACCAACAACCATTTTTAAAACTTTATTCTTCAACTTAGAATTATGCATATATTAATATGATAAACTAATGGAATCGTTATTAAAATAATGCATTTGAAATAACTAAGAATTAAAAATTAAATATTGGTTTTATTTATGTATTTGTATGTGTGTGTGCGTGTATGTATGTGAGTGTGCATTTGTGTGCATGTGCTTGTGCATATTTTGTGTGTGTGTTGGTCTGTATGTGTGTGTGTGTGTATGCACTTATGAACAAGTGCATGTCTGTAGGGAATCCAGATGACAGTCTTTGGAGTTATTCCTCAGGCAAAGCCCACCTGATTGCTGTTTTTGTTTGCTTGCTTGTTTGCTTGCTTGTTGAGACAGGGTCTCTCACTGGCCTGGAACCCGCTGAGCAAGCTAAGTTGGGTGGCTAGAAAGTCCTAGGGTTTCATCTTCCCTGATCTCGTATTACAAGTACAAACCACCATACCTAGCACTTTTATTTTAATATTGGTTTTGAGACTTGAACTTGGATCCTCATTTCAACAACGAACTCATTTCTGCAAGCCATGAATTTTTTAAAAAGCACTTGTGAAGTATGCTTGCACTATTGTTGTAAACCACTTCTGTAAATCTATTAAATATCAGATCAGATTTGAATTATATTTTTAACTACCCAATGTCTAATAAAGTCAATCTTTTAACCTTTTAGTTTGTCCTATGCTCTTGAGAATGATGCATGCTTGTCTCATAGATTCACCTTATATTTACTGATTTTGTTAGTGCTTTTCACAACTTTATGTTTGCGTATTTAATTTTAGTAGATGTTTCTATTTTAATCATATGCACCTCTCTCTCCCTCACCCCATCTGTGTGTGTGTATGCATGCACATGCACACGTACATGCATGCACACGCACATGAATAGCACCTGCAGAGCCCAGAGGTGTCTGGAGCTAGAATAACTGAGACCAACCCTATGTGGAAGCTTATACCTGAACTTGGGCTCTTTCCAAAAGCAGTATGCATTTTGAACCACTGAGCTGTCCCTCCAGGCTCTAGTGAATTTATCTGGAGACAGAGTCTTATTAAGTAGTCTTTTCTTGTCCCATACTATGTAGCTAAGACTGTTCTCAAACTAGAGGCTGCCCATTTACCTTTGACTCCTAGATTCCTAGATAGTAGATGTGTATCACCACACCTGGGTTAAGTTTTATGTACATTTTTAACTATACTTATATGGATTGACAAGTCATTTGCATATATAGACACATTTACATATATATTTTTTTACAATATATATTATATAATATTTACACATTGCATATATTACATAGTACTTATATAATTTGAATCATTAATATCATATCTTACTCTCATTTTTTTTAATGCAGGGGAAGATCATATACATTCCAGAAGAAGTAAAATTTTCTTTCTCTGTTAGTTAATTTTGTTGTGATAAGCACCACAGTGAAAAATAACTCAGGGAGGGAAAGGTTTATGCAGTTCACAGATTATAGTCAATCACTGAAAGGAGGCTAGGCTCATGGTAACAACCCAGAAGCAGGAAGTGAAGGGGCATCACAAAGAAATCTGTCTGCTGAATTGCTTCAGGTTCACCTTCAGCTACTTTTCTTATACTCTTCAAGTCCAGCAGGTCACAGATGGCACTGTCCACTGCTGTCAGTGAGATTTCCCCTCCTGCATCAGTTAGCAATAAAGAAAACATGCCCACAGGCAAATCCAGCGGAGGCAATTTCACAGTTAGTACTCTTTTCAGGTGTCTTTAGTCTATAACAAATTGATGAAAGAGAACCTGCACAATATACAAATAACCGAAGTACAACAAAATACTTCTGAAATAGAGATACAAGAAATGTTATAGAAAGCAGATTAAGAAATAGCCTCTTATAAGTAAGTTTAAGATAGACATGGATTATACTTCATATGTAAGTTTAAGCTAGACATGCACTTATTCATGAAGGACAGAACAAATGACGGAAAATGTAAGAGAGAACTCAAGAAATAGTGATTCCTGACACTGGGTTCCTGAAAGGCTATGAAGGTTGCAAGATAGCTTTTGGTAGATGGTTTGAGCAGAAGGGAAGTAGTATATAATCGAGTGGGATTTGATGGGGAACATACCAAGTTTAACTTTTAAGTTTGTTTCACGGCATTATGAAACCTAATATATCCACTGCTTTACTGTCCTTTTTGTAAGCTAAGTAATGTAAGTCAGTCCCATTACATTCATCAGAGCCTGTCTTATTTCATTCTATAGTTCTTTCATCTTTCTGTCTATCTACCTGTGACAAGATTGCTAGTATCTAGTTCTACCTCACTAATAGCCTTAGTGTGCAAGCATGCTCCCGACATCTTCTGAAAACGTGAGAGGTGAGTGGCGCAAATAGGCTGAATGGATAAAAATCCCCATTAAATTCAGGATTTCAGAGTTCCTGGACGTGTGGAGGACTGCTTTCTTTTGGAGATGTAACAGTATGTGTAACAGGGATGTGTGTTTGCATATAGAGCATGAAAGAGAACACACCATATGTGCATTTTATTAGCAATAATGACCTCAGTTTGGGACATTTTCTGAAAATTAATGACTAGTGGAGGTTAATGGCCCTTGGCTATGTACCGAGATAGCTACTCCTCCAACTGGTCATTAATCGCTAAGACATGCCCTGTGCCTCCAACATCGTCTGTTAAAAAGATTGATGCTTTGGTTTCAGTGAACAGTGGCCATACTGTTTCTCATAAACTCACTCATTCATAATGTTAAATAAGTTAAAAATCAAAGCATTGCATGCTTTACTGTGATGACAGTCTGGTAAGTGCCTACACGTGCTGAAACATACCAAAGGGGAGAAATAAAATACAGAAAAAAGTGTTGGAAATGCTAGAACTTAATAAAAATGAATAATTTTCTACTACTAAATTCATTTTCTATACACTATTATTCCTGTCCCTTTTTCTTCCCAACAATTCTTTAGATTTAATAGTTGATCTTTAATATATTATAAATAAATGTTTTATCAATAACCTCTCTACCAATACATTGATATAGGCTATATTTGCGTGTGTGTGTGTGTGTGTGTGTGTGTGTGTACATGAATGTCCACATATACATAATACATGTGTATAGTCCTACATCTGGGAGGGATTATGAATAAATAGAAGTAGGTGTGAGTTACTCAAAGTGGGTGGATTTAGTCAGTTGCATAGGTTGTACTGCATGCTACTGTCTGTAACAAGCTCGACCTGGAGCCAATTAGCTGCACATAATCTATTCCAGATGTTCCTTGAGACAAATAGCACTCTTGGGGACCTTCAGATGTGGAGTCAATGGGGAGTGTTCTGATTATGAGAGTTTTACACACTTTTCCACTAAATCAGAGATTCAAAAGCACAATCTAGTATTCAAGAAGCCCCATGCCATTTCCCCAAGAAACATAAAAAGCACAAAGCTTATTATATGGATGGTAACTCATTAAAAATTTTATTTGAGAAACAAGATATATAAAAGTTTATGTGAATTTAATTGATGTGACTAATTTACAACTTGTTAAATTGCAAGGAAAGCTGATGAATTGTTAATATTGATTTTTTTCTATATAAGGAACAATAACATATACAGTAATTTTTCAGACATGAAGACTTAATGGTAAGAACACTAAGACTTAGGTTTCAGTCTTAGGTGTGTGTGCGTGTGTATGTGTGTGTGTGTGTGTATGTGTGTGTACAAAAGTAACCTTTATATATTTTGGATCAATTCAGGAAATAAAAAACTATAATAGCCACAATTCAAAAGTAGTACCTCTACATTTTTAAAACACATATCTTTCCACTTTAAAATAATTAAGACTATCAGTTCACTGACATAAGTATAAAGGTATCAAGCTGAACTCATATGTCAAGAACTTTCTTTAAATTAAAATATCAAAGCATCATTGCCCCATGACCTTTATCTACTTCCAGTCCCTTTCATATAATATCTCTTGCTCATTCTCACATCCAGAGTTTTTTCCTTTATTTATTTATATATATACATATATGTATGTGTATATATATATATACATATATATAGATAGATCATATTTTCAATCTCATTTTCCCCAAAACCAAGAAAACAAATTAAACCACCCCTAAAATGGGAGGAAACTGCACCAACCCTGATACACATAAAGACTCAACACAAAAAAGAGAATTTCAGAGCAATTTTGCTTTTGAACTTGGATGTACAATAAATAGTAAAATAATTAGAAACTGAATCCAAGAACACATTACAAAGATCATCTGCCGTGATTAAGTAGGCTTCATCCCAGTGATGCAGGGATGGTTCGACAAACAAAAATGTCAACGAAATTCACCTTATAAATAAACTGAAAGAAAAAACATACACACTCATCACTTTAAATGCTGAAAAGCCTTTAACAAATTCCAATACCCATTCATGATAACAGTCTGGTTATATTAGAAAGACAAAGGACATAACCTAAGCATAACAAAGGCAATCTACAGCAAGCCTACAGCCAACATCTAATTAGATGGAGAGAAACTTAAGGCAATTCTACTAAATTTAGTAACAGTTTATCCACTCTTTACATATCTATTTGATATAGTACTTGAAGCTAGAGCAATAAGACAAATGAAGAAGAGAGAGTGGATACAACAGTAGAAGCAAAAGTATCATTATTTATATATATATATAAGTGTGTATATATATACATATATATGTATAATAATATACATAAACAATGCCAAATATTCTACAGGGCACTCCCACAGCTGATTAACACCTAAGTGCCTGGATACAAGATAAATTCACACAAATCAGTAGCCCTCCTATACACAAATGACAAAGGGACTGAGAAACAAATCAGAAAAAAAAAAAAAAAAAAAAAAAAAAAAAAAAAAAAAAAAAACACCCTTCCTGATAGCTACAAACAATATGAAATACCTTGGTTGTAACATTAACCAAGAAAATGAAAGACTTGGATGACCAAAACTTCAATTTTATGAAGAAAGAAATTGAAGGAGATTGGGAAGATGGAAAGATTTCTCATAATCATTGATTGGTAATTTTTTTTTTAAAATAAAAACGGCTATCCTACCAAGAGCAATCTGAAGATTCAATGCAATCCTCATCAAAATTCCAACACAATTCTTTTCAGAAACTGAAAAAACAAAACTCAATTTTATATGGCTAAACAAAAAACACAGAATAGCTCTAACTATCCTGATCAAGAAAAGAACTTCCAGAGTTATCACCATCCCTGATTTAAATCTCTACTACAAAGATTTAATAATAAAATTGCATGTTATTGGCAGAAAAACATACAGGTTGGTCTGTGGAATTGAAGCAAAGACCCAGACCTAATCCACACACCTATGGGCATCTAATTTTTTATTTTAAAAAAGCTAGAAATATACACTGGGATCATTAACAAATGGCCCTGGCCTTTCTGGAAGCCTTCTTGTAGAAGAATGCAAATAGGTCCATACTTATCATCCTACAATAAACTCAAATGGATTAAATACATCAACATAGAACCATACGTACTGAATATGATAGCAAAAAATTAGTCTTAAACATATTGTCACAGGAGACATCCTCCTAAACAGAACACTTAGCACAAGCCCTAGGGAACAACAATAAATTTTTGGGACCTCATGAAACTGAAAGCTTCTATAAGACAAAGAATACTGTCAATAACAAAAAACAAAAAACAACAACAACAACAAAAAAACAACATCCTACAGAAAGTGAAGAGATTTTCAGCAACTCCACATCTGGTAGAAGGTAATATCCAAAATACATAAAAAAACCCAAGAAAACAAACCAAATAATGTGATTAAAAATGGCATAAAGATATAAACAAAGAATTCTCAACAGAGAAATCTCAAATGTCTGGGAAACACTTAAAGTAATGTTCAACATCTTTAGTCATCAGAGAAACATATATCAAAACAACATTGAGATTTCATCTTACAAGTGTCAGAATGACTGTGATTAATAACACAAGTGACATCTCATGCAGGCCAGGATATAGAACAAGGGGAACACTCCTCTACTGCTTGTGGGAATACAAACTTGTAAACTATTATGGAAATCACTAATAGTTCCTTATAAAATTGGTAATCAATCTACCTCAATACCTAGCTATACCATCTTGGGTATATATATTTAAAAATGCTCCATCCTACCACAAAGACACTTGCTCAACTATGTTCATAATGGCTTTATTCATAATAGTCAGCAAGTAAAATTAAACTAGGTATCCCTCAACTAAAAATGAATAAAGAAAATATTATACGTTTATCTAAATGGAATATTACTCAGCTGTTAAAAAAGATGACATCATGAAATCTTCAGGCAAATGAATGAAACTAGAAAAAAAAAATCCTGAGCAAGGCAATCCAGACCAAAGAAGACCATGGTATGTACTGATGTATGAGTAGATATTAGCTATTAAGTAAGGATAATCATTCTATAATCCACAAACTCAGAGAGGAGCTCTAGGGGGATAGATGGATCTTCCAGGGAAGAGGAAGTAGAATAGATTATGTGGGTGGACAAGGGGCAGGTAGGGAAATGAACAGGAGGGATAAGGTCAGTGAGGGAGAGATGGAGGGAAGGAGTATGGGGAGAAATAACTATACACAGACAGACACACACACACACACACACACACATACACATACACAGAGGGAGAGAGACAATTGTAAAGTCCATTATATGTAGGTCAACATCTCCTGATTATGAAGCCTGTCCTGGAGTTGATATACCCAGTATAACTCTATCTGAGAAGACTGATTTTATTCTCCCAGCAGGTATAAGTGGCACTTCTTAACCTTAACCCTAGTGGCTACATTTTCATCCATCCATTCTTTCATCCATCCATTCATTTCTTTTTTAAAAAATATAACAAAATAGAATGGAATAAGATAAAAACTATCACTTCAGAGTTGGACAAGACTTCTGTAAGGCCTCTTTAAAATTAATATTGTTACTTTGTGCACAAAGGCATTTATGTGTATATATAAATATATAAGTATAATCTGATGTGTCCATTTACTGTTGCTTATATGAATATAATTCCAGGGCTAATCACAAGTTTTGAAAAACAAGAGCTCACCTTGGGGAGAGACCAATATTATCTTTCTCAGCAACCATTAGGTGCCTGTAGTTCTTGGTCTCATGAGGGGTATATGAGAGTTCCTATGTAACATAACAGCTCTACTGGTATTGTCAATGCAGCCACATAGTTGAGGTATCATGACTAAATGTTCCCTGTGATTTCTTGGAGACAACATAATTCATTTTCTGTCTTTACAATCTTTCTACCCTTCTTGTGCAATATTCCTTGATCCATAGCTATAGAAGTTTTGCTATAGATGGAATCATTGGGTTTGAATACCCTGTGACTATTGGATTTGTGCATTTTAACACTTTGTGATTTTATGTAATTTCCATCTGTTGCAAAGGAAGTTTCTTTGATGAGGGATGAGAACTATAATTATTTGTGGATATAAAGTTAAGTATTTTTTTAGAATGCAGTTTTAAGTTAGCCTGAGAAAGTAACAGTAATAATTTCTCCTCTAAGATCAACAGCCTCATTGGCCTGGGTAGTTGGCTATATCAGTACCAAGCAAGGTTTCCCTCCTGTTGAGTAGGATTTAGTCAATTAGACAGCTGTTAGTTACTGCCAAAATATGAGTGACATTATTATACCTTTGGGGATACTTTGCCATACTGATCCTTCTTGTGATTCATAGATTGCACCACTGGGTAGAAATGTCAATGGCTTCCTAGATCTCAAGGAGACTTTCAGGTCAGATGCGGTCAAACCTAAGTCCTATCTCCGAAGAATGCAATGAAGTCTTTGGTAACAGAGACCTTAACAACTGGAAGGCAAGCAAGGTCAGTAGCAACAGTGTATGTTGTTTCTGAGTTCACTTGATCTCCCAGAAAAACTCTAAGAGTGTTCTTTTGCTTGGTATTGGGGTTTTCCTTAGATAGGCTATAGCTTGTAGTGTTATGTAAGGAAATACAAAATGATACAAAGTATTATTGCGGCATCTAGAAAAATGATCTAAATTTTTATTTAAAGTCTATTAAAAATTAACTAAGTTGTAAACATCTTTATGATAATATCAAATGGTTTTTCCCTACACAGTAATCGGTATGGATATCACTTCACTAATAATCATTCATTTAGCTGGGCTAACCCATCTATTACTAAAGACACATTATAGAAGTAGTTGCATTTTTATTGTGCAATGGTTTAAACGCGGAGTTGTATTTTAAAGGCTATTGGGAGTATATTTTCCTATAAAAAGCTGCCCAACAAAAACAGCATTGAAGATTACTTGGATTTGTATTCCTGAAGCTAGCTCTTGTGACCAGAAATATCTTTGGGAAATAAACATTTTTCTCAATTGAAGTGCTCCATTTCCATAAGAAAATAATTCAAATAATTAACTTTATAAACATAACACTATCTGTAGTAAAAATAGGGAGTAGGTTCTCTGGGTTATCAAATGATAATGATGTGACATCATGTACTTGGTAATTGGCAAGCCACAGTATTTATGTATATATACATTTGATTAATGTTAACAGAGTTGCAAACATCCTTATGATAATAGTCAATGCCCTTGAGGATATAAATATATGTTTCAAACATATGTTGCACATGATCAAAACATACAGAATTATCTTTAACAACATAAGCAGTATTCTGAGGGAACTTAAAATCATTTGTAGAGTTTCAAAAACAAGTCTTCAAATCAGATTTGAATTTCAGATGTCACAAAGCAAAAACTATTAATAATCAGGATGACTCCATCAATGTTAGAGAGTTATTCTTTCTCAAGAGCATTTGTGTTTTAATATTTAGTGTTTATAGTTATAGTGATGAGGACATACATTCATGGGTTCATCTTAGACTAAAATGCTTCAAATGCCACTGCTACAATACCATTTTATTTCTAATTGAATTTTTTTTAGACAAATACTCCAACATAACCTTGAAAATGTTTCTGGTGGGAGATGGATCCCTAAGATTCAGTGACTCATAACAGAAATCTGCTTTGTGATCCAGATGAGCTACCAGAATTCAAAATTTCTCAATCTCTGACCCAGTCAATATTTCTTCATTACCTTTGCTTTGATAGTGAATTCTATATTTCTAAAATTTTTAAAACAAAGTTTCACATTTTAAAAAATATCCTGACATTGTAAGTCTTATTCTTTAACCTAATATGATGGTGTTACCAAATTCTTTTGAGCAAATCATTTTGAGTATTCCCACTGGGTCATCCTGTCTAACATTCCTGGACCATTTCAGAAACAGATACATAGTCATTCAAAGGCTTGTGTGCCTCCTTCATGTCTGTAGGTAGTAACCTAACCTTAGGTGCCTGCCACCCTTGAAACTGCGGGTTATCAGAATACTTTTATTATAAGGATG
>NW_022196901.1:7965332-7978935 GCF_008632895.1 Mastomys coucha | reverse complement strand
AATATCCATTGCATAAAGCAATACACACCATTGTAAGTAAGTCATATACTAGTGTTGTTATTTAGTGGTCATATTCAAATTATGTTAATTTTCAATGAAAATTTATTTGATAATAAAAAACTTAAGCTTAAAACAGTTAACAATGATATGAAATTGTGAGGCTTTAAAGTATAACTGTCAGAAACCACTAGATGACTTCCAACACTATAAACTCAAATAGAAAACAGTATTTTTACAATATCAATATAATCACTTTTGTAAAATCTTAAAGAAGAAAAATTGAATAATCACCTTGAAGAAAAGTTAATTTAATATTTAATATTTCCATGCTTGTATAACAATTAAAAGATTAAGCTTCTCTTTGTATTGGAATCTGAGGTTATTAAAAGAAGGGATTTTAAAATTATCTGGTGGGCTCTGTGAAATTCAAGGAAATAAGGAGCCCAAAGTATAGCTAAAGACCTGTAATGGCATCTTCTATAAAATTCAATCTGGTTTGTGCAAGGGATCGCTTTGAGAAGCCAATGTCTACCCTTAATCTTAACATATAAAACCAATGCATGTTTGTCTCATGAATGCTTATTAAAAGCCATTGTTTTCAGTTCTCCTTAAGTAAATCACTAATGTTCTCAATGTCACTTACAAGTTTATTCACCTATATTTTATTGGGTTGCTTACTCTTTCAACATATGTATAGAGCTATTTTGTAGTCAATTAAAATATTTTAATGGCAATAAAATACTTTTAAAACAGCTAAGATCTTTGTTGAATATTATTCTGGAGATCAAATCTAGGGCCAATACTTATGCTAGGGAATGGTTTACCACTGACCTTAACATCCACTTCCCCAAATCAAATTTTGGCAAATGTTTTATTTACACTGTTTTATTGTTGTTCCTGTTTGCTTTTGTTTGTTTTTGCTTGTTTGTTTCAAAGACCAAGTGTATTTGGAAATTCACTCTAATTGAGATAAGTAAGGCAAACTTCAATAACATCTTATCTTGAAGAAAAAGAACTCTAATATACAGCAGTATGTTTTCATAGAATCTACAATTAGAGAAGACATACTTGTTTTTCTGAATCTGACATTTTTCACTTAAAAATGATTGCTGGTCATTATTTGTCCAACAAATGGTACAAATTCATTTCTTGTGACTGAATAAAAGTCCACTGTGTATAGAAACCACATTTTATTATTCAATGAATTCTGATTCTGAGACTTGGCTGTTGTTCTAACACGGCTGCTCTTTGTGATGTGTTCACTTATATTGCTTAATGTATACACTGAGGCATGGCTTAAGTGGGTCATATAGTACTGTTTTTAGTGTTTTGAGGAATCTGAGTACAGGTTGGATCCATTTCCATTCCCACAGTATAATAATAATCCTTCCCTATATTCTCATCAGCATTATTGTTATTTATTTTTCTAATGACAGCCATTCTGACTGGAGTGAGATAGAACCTTCGTGCAGTTTTTATTTGCATTTCTCAGATAGCTAGGGATATTAAATAATAAAAATATTTTAATAACATTTACAACCATTTTAGATCTGTTCACTTTCCAAATTTTATTTGTAACAGTTTTAAAAATGACTGGGTAGCATAACAAAATTTTAAGGCTTATTTATTCACAGATTCCAAGAATTACATCATTCCTTATATCATTATAATACATCTGCTATATATCCTCTAATATGGAATATCAAACCCACATACTGAATTTCTCTCATTTATGTCTAAGTACCAAATGTTCCTATAGCATGGGACTTCAAACTACAGAATTCAGCTACTAAAAATTACTAAATGATAAAATGAAACCATGAAAGTATTGTATCATTCTAAGTCACATTATTGTAAAAATCATTAAATACTAACATGAGGTTAATCAAAGCTTTAAATTATATTTACATATATATCTTTATATTACAACTTTGTATTTTAAAATATAACTTTAGTACTATATTTTTTCAGAAACACTATTGGATATGGTGATCTGGAATAGTGAAGCATAATGTACACTTTCTTGTAGGGCATACTGAAGTAAAGGATTGTTAATTTCTGCAATCAAAGTACTGACGGGGCTGAAGCAGAAGGATAGTGAGGTCCAAAGCAGTCTAGCTGCGTCTTGACACCTGAATGTAAAATTCCATCATAAATTTCCCTGCTTCCAACACAGTCTTGAGTTACGATAAGCAAGAGACTCTAGGGATGAAATATTTTCTTTTCTATTCAAGAGTTTATAATCATTTTTTTTTTATTACGCAGTCCCTTAAATTGAATTAAAGCAGTAATTAGATCTGGATTTTATCATGTAGAACTGAGTTTAGCAATTAGTCTTTTAAAATCCACAATAATTAAGCCCTTTTATTTCTGCTGTGAGTTATTATAACTACAGTAAAATCCTTGAGTCTTTTACGGGTGCAGGTTGCCAGCTAAGAAATGTGCCCATGGTCATCTAGCTTTCTTGTATAAACTTTGTTTTGACGCTTACAGGCTTTCTCCTTTCACAGACGGTACCTAAGTTCTCTAAATTCAACTCTTTATTTAGAAAAGTGAATCATCAGCTCTTATTAAATGTGAGAGTGATAAGAACAAAGTGAGATATTTCATTCCTTTTCTGGCACATAGCTTGCAACATTAGTCCAAAGCATCTCTACTTTTTACCCAGATCATAATAGCAACTATTTTTCTAAAGGTACTTAGAGGCAATGAAATGTAAGAGGAAAGCGGAAAGCTCCCATGATCCCCTTTCATGCACATAAATGTGTTTGTATAATTTGGCATTAAAACCCCTGCTCTCCTCCTACATTATAAAACTATTTCTAATGCACATAGAGATAAGATCCCTATTGCATTAATAGTCAGACACCCATTTTCTCCCAACTTCTTATTTCTAGGGCCTATATATATACTGCCAAAATTAAATCCTAACAAAAATAACACACTTAATGGCTTTATAATATGTGAATGTCAGAAAATTAGAAAAGAAAGGCAAAGGCAAAAGAAATATTTAAAATATGTTTAACTTGGGGTTACTAAATATCTTTGAGCAAAATGTCTTTGGAAAGTTTTTAGTGCTCATATTATTTAGACATGGTTGCAGCAGGAAGCCAGCCTGAAGGTGGCTTCTGAAGGTTATTTGGACACTATACAATGGTGGAAGAGGCTGATACAAATTTGTAACTTCAGCTTTAATTATAACTGTTTTACAGTGTTTTAGGTTTATAGAAAACACTAAGTTTCCAAAATCCATTTTAAAAATCTTTCCAAATTATATTTAGGCCATTTTCTCTCTTTCCCAAATTTGTTTTTAATACTTTTGGAAATATTATAGTCTCCATTACAGATATATTCTTTATTTTTTAAATAAAATTTTATTTCTGTTTGTGTGTGTGATCCCACATGTGTCAGCATGCATGTGTGGATGGCAGAGGACTGCTTACAGAAGTAAGTTCTCTCCTTCTACCACGTGGTTCTCAAGGATATAACTCCAGTTATCAGATTTGGTGGCAAGTATGTTAGCCTCTGAACCATTTAAACAACCCACATTCATTTCCATTAGAAAGTATGCGTACTAGTCCTCATAGATGACTGAATTCCAAAACCCAGCAAAGAGCTGGGCATGTACTCATTATGTAGACACTCTCTTCTTATTTTCTTCATTAGATTACTACTATGATCCATAGCAATATCATATACATTACAAAGATCTAAAAACATTACAGCCCTGAGTTCAGTAAACATAAGAAGTGACCTGTGAACCATCTCTTTCTCTGTGTGTCTCTCTGTGTCTGTGTCTGTGTCTGTGTCTGTGTCTGTGTCTGTGTCTGTGTCTGTGTCTGTGTCTGTGACTGTCTCTGTCTTTGTCTCTGTCTCTGTCTCTCTCTCTCTCTGTGAGTATGCATGTGTGCTTGTGTGCATGTGTACAGGCATGAAGTACATTCTAAGTATTCTTATTTGTTTTCAGAAGAACATTTTATAATTTTTCTTTTTCTTTTTCTCTTTTCTTTTATGCATCACTTGGAAATGTCTCAAAGACTTCTGTATGTAGAAAAAGGCCATGAGAGAGTCAAACAATTTTACTTTAAAGCCAGGTAGTTTTGAATTCTAGTTTTATTCACTTCCTGGTTTCCTTGAAACTTAAGAATAACATTTGTTATGAAATATAAAATGAACATTTGAGTGTGCCCAAATAAGACAATGGTTAATATGTATTGTACATTGACAAACTTTCCTCTCCAAAGCTGTGGGACCCACCAAGGCATCTGACTAGTGTTTGTCATTTATAGTCAGAATTTTCTCACACAACTTTTGTTATGGTTCTTTCTTTCATATTAGCATTATTTCAGTGAGGAGAATTTTATACTAGACAACTGTATTTGACTGCAGCTGTTTACACTTGTCTTTCTATTGTTTGTTTTTCTTCTTTTCATTTGTTATTTGTATCTAGAAGAGAAAACATAATACTGAACATAGTAAGAGGAAGAAAGCATAGCCATGTTTGGGAACTACTCATCAGACATACAAGCTGTGTCTTCACTTCCCACCTCCTGTTACAGTCACAGAACAGACATATTTTAAATAAATCCACATCCACTTTTAAAAGGGGATGGGAGAACAGTGTCTAACTGGTAAAATATGCAAGCAATTTAAAGGAAAACTAAGTGATATAGAGATTATTGCTGTCTTGGGCAAGAAGGAATGTGAAGCTCAACTGTAATAGTGTGTGCAGGCATCGTTTAGAATGTGGAAAAAATCAACAAATACTTGATTATAAAACAATGAAGGAATGCTATGCTCTTATCCTTCACACATTAATAAGTCAGACTTAGTCATCTTTCAATGATACTGCTATACTCTAGTACCTTGTAAACTTAAAGCTTCTCAAACAAGTAAACCCTCAAGGTACATTCCTGCTTAGGGTTGACCTTCAGGGACTCTGATAACATCTGTATTCAGGAAAAACAGAACATGGGTTTTCAAAATTGTTGCATGTGATTCACTTAAAGCAAGAGAATTTTAATAAAAATATTATTTATCTCAATGTGCCAATTAATCACTATACTGAAAATTTGTCAACTAACATTTTTAGAGAACTATCAGAATCTCAAACCTGCATTTTGTAATTATACAAGTTTAGGGCAGTTATGAAACATATTTTTATTTCAAATATGATGAAAAATTAAATCATTCTGGATGAAATGCAGGAAGGTGTTGATCTGATTAATTTCTATTATCAAATAACTCCACCATGTTACAATATGACTTTTGAATATATGGTAGGTTCTCTGGTGCAATTTTATTAAAGACAGTAAGAGGGGACAAGTGAAAAGGTCATTAAGAATCCAAAGACTTGGCTATAAGCCTGATAATTTATATGAGGCATATGAGTTTGGAGAAGGTAATTTGCTATTCACTGTAGGGGAGCTTCTATATAAGTGTGTTATGCAGATATATATCATTGACATCACATAGCTAGAAAATATATGAATTGTTTAATGATTAGCTGATAATAGCTTACCAATTTTTTTCAGAGATGAATTTTCGAAGTCAGCTTTGCTCTCTTTGGGGTAGATGTAACTGGAACATGTTAAGTAGAGTGACTTAGAGAAAACCTGCTTCAGAGTTTTCTTTGTTAGAAAAGCAACTCATAATCATGCATGCACATACACACCACAGAAAGAATGGTGATGGTGAGGGTAAGTAAGTTATTTATCAAAGTCACTTTTAATCATGAACACAGCATACCGTCACTGATTCCATGTTCAAGGTTAGTCCTGTAGCTGAAATGTCCTCTCTCGGAGTATCAGAGTTACAACATCTGATATTCTGGACTGTGCCTATATATGTGAATCCAAGGAGTGCTTACTATTTCCAGATATTTTAAGTGTTTTCTTTCCAAACAGCATTTCTAATTTGAAATATAAACTCCTCGGCTTGAAATCCAAGCTCTTTCTCTAACTACATAAATTGCTTTCTCTCTGTTCTTCAACATGCACTCCTTGTTCCAGACAAAATGGTCAGTGAGTGCATGCCATCCAAATCCTGTTCATTTCTTCTCCCTGTGGGTGATGTTCTGCTCCCCCTCATCCAAGCTCATCCAAAAAGCATTTCTGGACACAGTTCAGGGCAAGTCTCTAATTCACTCATGGCCAAGGCAAGCAGAGTGGCTTTCTCTTTACTATATTGATTTAGGAAATTTCTCATAGATGATCTTCAACTTTTGATGCTTTCTACAATGGTCTCCCATGTTTTGACTTTCCTACATACATGTTTTATGTACATTGGTTTGGAATTTGGAACTTTCCCCAGGTGAACAGTGTATGGCATGATATTATTTCCCTATGCTGGACGATATCAGCAAACATCAGCTCCCTGCCCACCACTAATGGCAGAACTAAGCAAGCAATGAGCTGCCTTGAGCTGTGTTGCTAAGCTATGGTACTGGGATATTAGTCAGATTAATACACTAAATAAACTTCAACTTATAATCCTCTTAGTTAAAACATAGATTTGGGGACCTAAGTAGATCCTACATAAAGCTGTATATAGCTTGACTTTTTTCTAATTTAGGGTTAGTTTTGACCACTGTGCTTAACTAACAAATCCCAAGACCAATGGATTTCTTTTCAAAATGTTTTAAATTGTGTGTGTGTGTGAGTGTGTGTGTGTGTGTGTTTCCAGATTCTCTCCTCATCCCTATCCAACCAACTTTTCTTTTGTCAAAAAAAAAAGAAAAAAGACAAAAAAACCTAATAGTACAACAAACCCACCAAAGCCAATAAAATCTACCAACTCTCATGCATATATACATAACAAAACAAAATAAATCCCCCAAACGGTAGCCAAATCATAGCACACAGAACACTTTGGAGTCCACTGTATGTTGTTAACATCTTCTGAACATGAGTCCTGCCCTGAAGTGGTTAATATACTCAGGATGCCTCCATTGTAGAACTATGATTTTCCATATTCCAGTAGATATAAGTGACAATTCATTTAGAGACAAGTTTTGCCTTGGAGACAGGTTTTTGTTCATTCGTTCACTCATTTTAAAATATTACAAAATAAGATATAATTAGATAAAACAGAAACTATTACATTGAAGTTGGATAAGAAAGCAACAACAACAACAAAATTGAATGAAAAAAGCCTAAGAGTATGCACAAGAATAAGAGACCTACTTGTTTACACTGGAATTTCATAGAAATGCTAAACAGGAATCCATAATTTACTTTTAGATACCTTTAAAATAACTAAAATTATTAGAAGATATCTGGACATCAAGACCATACATTCCCTTTTATTTACTACCAATAGCTCATAAAGGACTACTAGGCTCAAGACAATTCTTACTTAATATATAGAAAGTAAATCACCAAATAATAAAATGGGGATGTAACAAATATCCATTCTTCTGACTCATTAAAGACTAAATAAGCAACTTTTAGGGAAATATAAGAATATAGAAAATTTCTTTTTAAAATAATCTATAAATACCCAGTAGCATCAAAATTCATTAAAAAGAAATTGTCAAAATAAAATTAATAAAGAGAAAGAATGGATGTGACAGGGTTTGCTTTATGAATAATAGAATATATTGTTAAATTGATGAAAAACATCATGGTTTTTAAGTGTCTGAGCACAGTTGAAAACATTCTTTACTTCATCTTATCTATTTCCTTAAATGTTTAGCTACCAAAATGTGTGTGTGTGTGTGTGAGCACATGCACACACATGCATGCATTCACAAATTCTAAGTGATGTGAGGACTGCACTTGACACTCCTAAACTAAATTGCTTGTATCCATTATAATTTGACCCTCACTCAAGACAGTGTTGATGAGAACTAGGTGCCTGTAAACAATCTGTGGTCACTGGGTCACCGAGCAATGGACTCTTGGGATCTCTTTTCAATGTGGTAGAATACTCAGAGTATGATCCACCATGCTTCCTGGGCAATGTCTATTCTTTTGCACCTCTTCTGAGCTCTGTATTTCAAAGTGTTCTCAACAGTAAACAAAAATGGGTATTCTCTTATAAGTTATCTTTAAATTTTGTATACATTTTGTATATCTTTTCTTCATTTAAAAGCACAATAAAAATATTAAAGATACAGGATGAAAACAAATACTGTTGTATTTGGGTTTACAGCATCTGCCAAAGACCAGGTGTTATAGCATTAGTCTGTATCTGTGATGCATTTGGTAGGTAATGTAGCTCTGAGTAAATACAATCTACCCAAAGGGAGTTAGGTCCCTGGGAACATACTCTGAAAAGAATATGAGAGTACAGATCTTCTTCTGCTGCTCTCAGGCTGTCATTAAGTAAGGAGATCTGCTGAACAAGGCCACCATGTGCTGTTCCTCTGTAGGTCCCCAAACAACTGAGCCAACTGACCATGAACTGAAATCTGAAACTCTGAGCCAAAGTAAACCTTTACATCTTTTAATTGGATTTTCTCAGGTATTCCATAACAGGAAGGCAACCTTACATAAATATTTGTCTTGCAATTATTAGAATGTAGAGTTTCAATGCCTTTCATTTGATCAGAGAATGCGATTTAGCACATTAGATTAATCTTTACAATCTCCGATCCCTATTGACCAAATATATTCAACACCTTTTAATGAAGTGTTTTGTTTTTGTCTTACCTTCAGTCTTTAACAGGCATTTTTCTCCAATAGCATTGTTAACAATAGTGCTATAGTTAAAATTCTAAGTAAGAAGTGGGTAACGAGTGTGAATAAAAAAATCTGATAATGATAATCAGCTTGGAACTGATTAAAAGTTCAGAAACAAAGGGTACATGTGCAGAATACAGGTGTATTTCATGGCTGCTATTTTTTAAATCTAGGAGCGTGATGACTGAAGCTTGGTTCTATATAGAATTCTATATAGAAGAATGTGACAAAGTTTCTTTGTAGTCACCACCATTACTAGTCCTTTGTCAACAGTTGAATTTCTTAGGAAATATTTAATCTAATATAAGCTGATTATTTTAGAATTCATGCTATGTAATTATTCTAAACTATGTCCAAAACAAAGATATAATTGAATTATTTATGAGGAGATATCATGAGCTTTGAGATACAGAAAGCAAAACAAGTTGTTTATGAGATATAAGTTCTATGTGGGCTGCACAATAAATTTGGCAAGAAAAAAGAAGTTATGAATGAAGGAAAATGTCATAGAAAGAGATAGTTTAAATGACAGAAGTATTGGCAGTTCAAAATTTACTCTAAAATTATACATATATTTATTTCATAATGTATTCTAGTCTCTTTTGGATGTTTAAATACAACATAGAAATATAATTCACCATCCATATTGCTCCCTTAAATAAAGATATAGAGGTCACACAGTAAGGAAGCACATATCAAAATTGTTGTAAGAGGTATGTGTAAAATTGTGCAAAGATGCGAGAAAATGTTTCCACTTCAATTTTAAGTATTAAGTATTGAGACATTAAACTGGAATAAAAATGTGGAAAAGTTGCTTACTTAGCAGATAAAACAGTGTTAGCTATGGAGGAGGCAAAAGTAAAGGGCAGATTACTAACAGGCTACAATAATGGGGCTAACACTATTAATAGAGAATTCAGACATATGCTTCTCATGGGGAGCAGTCAGGAGAGAGTTATAAGACTAAATTTGAAATCTGAAGATGCTTAATCTGTTATCTGGATATCCTCATGAACGTATTGACAAGAAAGCTGAGTTTAAAGCTGAAGAAGTGAGCTGCAGCCACAGTAGATGTGCAGGTTTGGTAGTGATTAACCCTAAAGAAGCATCAGGACAGGTCAGGTGAGGTTGCCAGGACACGGAGTCCAGTAGTTAAAGGAATAATAACAAGAACTGATCCTTGATGCAATCCATTATGCAGAGACCAAAAAGCAGAGTAAAACCAATAATGGGGACCCAAAACAGCTTCTGGTGAGAGAGGAAGTGGCCAGGATGTGTGGTGCTCTTGATTCACATGAAATCTTAGGAGGGAAATGAAGGGATAAACTTCTTCAATGTCCTTACTGTCATTAACATTCAAATAATATGTAATGTGAGCATTGATCACTAATTTTGATATGTCCTAAGGAATTATAGATCACCCCAAAGCACTAATTTCTACTCAGATAAATATCTATCTCATACCATTTTAAAAGTAAACATACCCTTATTATGTCAACAAATGCTTTAAATGTAAGTCTTATAGCCCCTAAAATTAATGTCACAATTTGTATTGTTTCTTTCTATAAAGAATTATAACTCCTCTTTTCAAAGATAAAAGCTCTTAATCATTTTGAAAGTAATTCTCCAAAAAGAAAATTCGCATTATCCATTGCGTCTTTTTAAATTCAATGTGATATGCCACCTTATTCTGTATACATCATCATTTTGCATTTACTGAGTAAAGTATGTTATTGAAACTTTGACATGTCATTGATTAATTGTGTCATTTATATCAGAGTTATAGAAATGGGAAATGGTATGTCTTCAGATGTCTGAGACATTTTTGTATTATCTCCTGTAAACCATGATATACATCCTAAATGGCAAGTAGTATTTTTAATTAAATATTATTCCCAAAATAGAATAGTGCATGTATTAAATGAATAATTTTTTTGTATAGACAGAGGTTAAGCACTATATTGGAATAGCAGAAAAACACAGAAACATCGAAGCAAGTAAGAGAAACTTGTACATTGTAATTAATGTTAAGCAATTGCTAAATTATTATAGATTTTCCTAAATGTCTTGTATTTTTAAAATGTGTGTTTGAAAGTATTAGTAGCATAGGAAAAATTGTTCTCTTAGAATCAATCTTTATGATTCATTCAAAAGGGACATAAATATTCTCTTTATTAGAACTAATGTTAATAAACAAGGTAGAAAGCTATGACTCAGCAGGAAGAAGTGTTTGCTACAAAGGTCATAGCTTTTTACCCTGCTTAAAATTTTTCTTGTTATTTTATTATTTAATAATGATCTACATTAATTTTCAAGACAATTTCAAAATGTTTTTCCATAGCTGTTATTTTCCAACCCTGTGTCTAATGTGATATTTATGTCAGCTCACTCTCTCTCTCTTTCTCTTTCTCTCTCTCTTTCTCTCTCCCCCTCCCTCTTCCTTCTTTCTCCCCCTCCCTCTTCCTTCTCTCTCCCTCCCTCCCTCTCTTCTCTCTCACCTTTCATTTTTTTAACAAATCAGCCTTTCATTTTTTATATTTTAACATATTTTATTTTATAACATATATTTTAACAAATCAGCCTTTTATTTTCCCACCTTATTCGTGACATTTGCTTCTCAATGAGAGAGATATCCAAGTTCTTATTTGGAGTGATTTAATCTTCTCATGTTAAATCTCAAAGTTGTCACAGTCCATAATTTATTTCAGAGCCATATGTTAATTAACAGTACATTATGCTTCATTTCTCAAAGATTTGTTGGAATCCAGAGAAAATCAATCATTACACTATTGGGGGTTCTATACTATTTTTAAAAGATTGAGTGTCCCCTTGATCTTTCCCCCATGGGAGAAAGACATGTTACATGCCATTCCTGGCAGATGATCACTGCTCTCCAGAAAGGAGCATGAAGGTGTCCTAAGGACAGAGTTTTAACTAGTACTTAAATGAACCTTCTTTGTGGTTTCCATAAAGAAATTCCCTCATGTAGCCTTTCATCCATCAGAGTCAAATCTGAATAAGAACATGTTCCTTTTGGGCTGAGTGGTACTAGTTTACCTAAATTAATGTTTATTTAGTATCTAATAATGTTTTCTGTTGAGACAAACTGGGCTCTGTTTTCTCAAGGCCTTTGCCAAGTCTCATAAATCTGGGACAAGGCGGCAAGTCTAACCCTTACTAATAACCAAAGTGGCCACACACAGAATAAACAAGGGCCTGGCTTATCCAGACATCACTGAGAGGCTCGATTGGGGTATATTCAGATTTCTCAGTATTAATTTATGATGTGTGGAATGTACTTTGCACTCAAAGAAAGAGAATTAGAAAGGAATACAAAGTACACATTTAACAAAGCTTCAATATATACTATTTAAATATAATAGCAAACCTTTACCCCAAGAAGAGAAAGTATAAAATGGAAAACTATGTATTTCCAAAAGGAATATAGAAGCTGGCATGACATTTTAGTTTATTGTATATTAGAATTTCTAAGCAATTACACACCAGTATCAATAAAGGGAAAATTAATTGGATAAATTTCTCCTCCATTTTAAAATGAAGTAAATAATTCATTCGATTAGAGTTTATAAAGTTGTTTTCTTTTACCCAATACAATAGATTGTTGAACTAAATCTTCCTAGTAAACCATTTTGCAAGTGTTTAGCTTTATCTATAACTTTGGAATTGGCCAGTTAATTCTGTACGACTTTGATTGTTTTAAAATCCAAATTTCTTTCTCAGACTAGGAAGTACTGTACTATGTTAAACTCCTTAATAAAAACTTTCTAAAGATGTCATAATTTATTTATAAAAGACACAGATTACATCGAGGGAATAAAGAATCCAGCTCATGGTGGTCCCACTTTAATTTAACCATTCTCCACGGTAATGCAGCATTTCCCTCAATTTGCATTGGGCTTGAACCTCGAGAGCAGATGCAGGCAAATTTTAGAAAGAAGGGGGATAAAAAGAATTTTTATATTTATTTTATTTTAGCAATCCCAGAAGGAGTTTCCATAAGAAAGAGAGATTCCAGAAGAAGGAAAAGGAGATGGCATTTTGAGAGTCTGAAATCCTCATAGATGTTTTCTTTAATTTTATGGTTTCTTTGCTTTTTCACTAGAAAGATTCCCAGACAAGGAATATGATGTGAATAGAATAACTTCTCTTTCTTGGCTATGTGATAGTTTCTCAAAATAAATATACATTTTGTACATTATTTTCCAGAAAATGTACGTCTTGAACCATATCCATGAGCTGAGACGCTTTTCTCAGAGAAGGACAGATGTTAAGGCAGTGACATGTTGGTAAAAGGAAAAAAAACCTGACCAAACTCCAAGAGTACCTCTAGTCCAATCAACTTCCTCCTTTAGAATATTAGCTTGTCTCATACACCTTTAGCAGGCAGCACAATATGTTTTCTCACAAGGTCAACTTAGAATCCACTGGGTCAGAAGAGAGTGAGCTGCCTCTTCACACTCACCAGGATATGATTGGCACTTAGGAAGAGAACTAAAATGACACAGAGACCATAAATCTCAGACCACACAAATGAAGGGTCTGACCATAAACTCTAAAATAAACAGTAATGATAATTAAATTATACATCTAGTAAAATCAGATGTCCACAGATTAAAATAAATAAGAAGAATAAATATATATTATAAATAATATATACTACAGTGGATAATACATTATCGAACTCTGATAAAAAATATTGTGAGATATCTAATTTTAACTTTTACTAAGTTAAAATAAGAAAATTAAATAGTCAGATGAGAGAAAATTTTGCCTAAAATCATGTAATTAAATCCAAATTATCATTTCAATTTTAATATGGTTGTGTGTGTGTGTGTGTCTCAGTGTGTCTGTGCACAAGTGCATGCAGGTGTTCTCACCTATGTATGTGTGTTTGGAGG
>NW_022196901.1:7955665-7965322 GCF_008632895.1 Mastomys coucha | reverse complement strand
TCATCATCATCATCATCACTGTCATCGTCGTCATCGTCATCATCATCACCATCAGTACAGATCACTGAACTCATCTGCATTTCTTTGAGAGTGACTGGCTAGGTTGGCTGCCTGGATGAGCTCATCTCTACCCATCAGCCCTGGGGTTTTAGCTGGTGCATCTTCAAACTTGAGTCCTCATTCTTATTCAGCAAGTACTGTCCCAACGGAACCAACACACAGCACTCAATATCACACAAAAATAATCAGTCATTTTACTGTTTTAAGCCTCAATTTAAAAAAAAAATCACTCACACACACAGTATTTTTTCATGAGAGTGTTATTTTTCATTTATTTCTTTTTTGTGGCTTTCCTGTGTGCAAAAGAAGAACTTGCTATGCATTGTAAACTAAATTTGAACTTGATTTATAGTCCAGGTTGCCACACTATAGGAGAAAGAAAGAAAGAAGGGAAGAAAGAAAGAAAGAAAGAAAGAAAAAAGAAAGAGAAAGGAAGAAGGGAGGGAGGAAAGGAAGGAGGAAAGGAGGGAGGGAGGGAGGGAGGGAGAGAGGGAGAGAGGGAGGGAGGAAAGCAAGATTTCTCATGAAGCCTATTCAGTATAACTGAAGATGAACCAAAATGGCATATATGTGCACTCTAAGACATTAATTGCATCTGTTCTTTGAGAATTCTGCATGCATGCTTTATTCTCTCTCTGAGCACCATTTTTTTCTATTTTTGATAAACTGATACTCTATTTCATACTTTCTTGTCCAAAAACTCTTTTCTGCTTCCAGCCTAAGGATCTAGTTTTATCTGAGTTGAATGCAACAAAATGACTACCGTGAATGAACAGAAAATGATGAGGTAAATTTTCTCACTAAGAAAACTAATAGAAATGTGTGCGACAACAAATGTATTGTGATCTAATAATGAAAAGTAATGTTGGGGATTATAAGACAAATATAATAAGATGTTATTTATTACACAAATATAAAACTCTTAAGGATTCTAAAAACATAAAAATAAAGTCAATTGTTAGAAATACTTAACCTATTTCATATTAACTAATAGTTAATCTTCTTCATATACAGGATAAGTATATATTCCTCTTCTTTTTTTTTTTTTTTTTTTTTTTTTTTTTTTTTTTTTTTTTTTTTTTTGGTTTTTCGAGACAGGGTTTCTCTCTGTAACCCCGGCTGTCCTGGTACTCACTATGTAGACCAGGCTGGCCTCGAACTCGGAAATCCGCCTGCCTCCGCCTCCCAAGTGCTAGGATTAAAGGCGTGCGCCACCACCGCCCGGCTATATTCCTCTTCTATACCCTTGCTTGCTCATTGTATGCTTGCCCATCTGTGTGCATGTGAGTGTGCATGTGCGTGTGTGCATGCATGTGTATGTGTGCGTTCATGAGCACATATATACACCTTTGCACACAGTATAACATTGCACATACGATATATCTTAAAATTGTTTATTTAATAGTTGTGCATTTAAGATAGTATGTCATAGTGTTAACAAAAATTTAGCTACTTTTTTGAAGGAAAAAACTGGACTAGTGTCTGATATCAAAGATAAAATAAATGGAGGAGTAAAATAAGAAAGAATCATTAATGTAAGTATATGGCAAGCTACAAAGTAAAATCTTCAGAGACTTTCTAATTATAATATACCAAACACCAACAATGGTAAGCACCCTATAAAAATCACTGCTGATGCTTAGAAGATCAGTGTACGACTATGGGACATTCAAAAGATGTGACTCTGGAATAGGAAGTCCTGAAGAAACATACTGATAAAGCAATTCATAAAAATTAAGAGGGTAAAGAACCGAGTTCTGTCCTTGGTGCACAGGTGCATTTCAGAGCATACCACAGTAGCAGTTGCATTCTTAGGGGGTATGTGACCTCCACCTAGAATCCTCTCTATTTCTAATTGACCATACATCTCTACACATAGACATGTCGCTAGAGACAGAGAAAAATATATTATAACAATTGCGAAATAAAGAATACAGCATATCACTATATATACATATGTATGCACCAATGTACACATACACATTTCCAACATTAGGGTAATTGAACTACATGAAAATTGAAAAGGAATTTATTTTTCTTTTAATACTTTTCATTTTTCATGTGAGTTATTCAGTTGATTACATATTATTTTACCTACCATGTATCAGCTAATTGTTTTCTGGGCTTTGTATTGTATATGAGTTAACAATAGTGAGTCAGAGACTTACAATACTGATAGGGCTTTGTGAACCCCAAGAAGCCTTCCTTTATATATTAGCTCCCTGTTTTACCAGCCTTCCCATTATTAGTGCTGAGATTTTGAATGTTTGTCCTGAGTGTATATATGTGCACCATGTGCATCTCTGGTACTCTCAGTGGTTAGAAGATGTGGTCAGACTCTCCTGAACTAAAGAGGTTTGTGAGCCACTAGGAGAATGTTGGGAACCAAAATGTAATCTAGAGCAGCAAGTGTCCTTAATCACTGAGTCATCTCTCCAGACCTGGATGCTAAATTTTATTCCTTCAGTCATCTACTGTCTAGTTGGTCCAAACACTCATGTGCAAGGTAAGTTGTTATAAATTGGGGTTATAACGGACAGATGAGGAAAATAAATCCCACTGTTTCAATTTAAAATCACAAGAATATCAGAGGGTATCAGTGTTAGTTACTAGCAGTATTGTACACTGTGTAAAATATTCTGAGATTGTACATATTTCCTTGTCATTCCATTTGTTTTTCTGTACACTTAAATAAGTTGATCTTCTTGATTTACCTAGCTTCAGTTTTCTGTTCTGAGTTTCCAGTGAGTGTGTTCACAGTGCTCATGATTTATTAAACATGCAATAGATAACAAACACTACTTAGTTTAAAGACTCATACTTGAGTTCTTTTATTAATCTAGAGGAAAGTCCAGCAAAGTCTTGAGCTGAGAAAACATACACAATTCTATCAGATACTTGTTTTAAGGGAAAACTATGTTTCTATAGCTAACTGGGTTAGTAAGTGTGAAAATCAGATAAAATGGAAATGCATTCAAAATCTCTTCTTTGGAGCACTACAGGCTCATGATTTAGGATACATGGGGTTGAAGGGCAATACTCCTTGTAATGAAAACATGGCATACCAGCTGCTAACTCAGTTAGGTCTCTTGAGTGAATAATGGATCCAGAAATATTGGAAGATATTTGGTTTAAATCTTAAAAGTCCACAGGTCCCATTTGCCTCTAGTTGTGATGACTATTCCCCTGCACCATCCCTATAGACTGTTTCTAGTTTAATGCTAAAGGTTTTTTATTATATGTAATTTTAATTGAATTTTTTATATAATTATGCTTTTTCCCTTCCTCAACTCATTCACGATCATTTCAACCACCCTATCTACCCTGAAATGAGAGATTATTATAATTTATATCATGAGAGACATTTATTTTAATAAAACACAGAAAATTAAAAGATATCAATTAAACAGTATTGTTCAGGGCTTATATAGTTACAATACAATGTTTTTCAGTTACTTCTGCTGTCATGAGCCTTATGGATTCTCAACTTTAATAATTGGGGACTAGGAGGAAGGATAGCAATGAGCTGTCTACACTGTGAATCTAAAACTGAGGGCAGGAGGTGACACTGTAGTAATGAGAGATTTTGTTTGGTATATGGTAAAAGATGCTAAAAGTTCAGTTAAAAACAAAGTTGGCTATCTGTCAGACAGTACATCAACAACTGAGCAGGTTAACTCAGTTTCCACATCAATGAGTACCATATGTGTTCCAGCACATCCTGACTGTGTGCAAGTGTCCTTTCATCAGTAAATCTGATAAAACCAGCAAATTCCTTGAGTTCTATTAGGAACAGATCATGAGGTTCACGGTTGTCCATCTGATCAAAAATATAAGTAGTTGTGCCATGTTGCACAGATACACACTTTGTTAGTAAATAACTCGTAGTTTCAAAATTAATTAGAATATTAGTTATGATTTTCAACCTAGGTTCTCAAGACAATAATATTTATTAAGCCATTTTGTTCACTTTTGTTGGCCTACTTATATCATGGAAGAAAATTACTGAACTGCTGAGGTACTAAGAACTGAAACATATTCTAAAAGTTTTCTAAGTCCTTCTTTCTCATCTTTGGGAAAATAAAAGAGAAAGATCCCTGTAAGCAGGATCAGTCAAAATGCCAACCCATAAGGAGATGTTTGGGTAGAAAATGTACTAGTGAACTTCCTACTTTAATCCTAATGTTCATTTTGATGTCTTTTTTGTGCTCCTGTATATTCCAGCCCTTGTTAGATTTATGGCCAGAAGTTTATAGTCACTAAGCTTTGAGGTGCTGGAATTCTTAGTGTTTATGTATAAGTGCATCAGGTAAATCCGGGGTAACAATGTCCTCATTGTTGTGCCACAATTAAGCTCCATTGGAAAGAGTCCAGAGTGGACATGTCTAACATTGTCTTTGCTCTTACTATTATTTTTATTCCTGTAATTTTTCATTATATATGTGAAGTAAATAAAACATATCAAACAATGTTTTCAATGTTTGAAAATACTTAACTAACTCATAATATACGGAAGCATACTATGAATCTTGAATGTTCTTCAATTGCTATACAGTATATTTATATAGCACTTTGATCACAACTGTATTTACTGACTCACACACAGCACATCACAAACAATTGGGGATGTGAGCATGACAGGCAAACAATGGTAAACACAACAGAACGTTTTGCAAAACTTCATGATAAACTGCCTCATGACTATCGTGCTATTTAAAAGTATTTTTTATTTTCTTATTTTGACAAAATGAATGTTGTTTCCTTTGTTCCTTTTTGAAGATAACTCAGATAAAGGTCCCCATGTTTATCCATGATATATAATTGGCAAAAATATTTGATTATGCTAAGATTAAAATAAAACAAAGGTATCATCAATAGAGTAATAATCTTAACAAAAAGAAATAGATTAGTTGCATAAAATAAATAATAAAGGGGATGGGTTCTCTTAAGATATGAGTAGGTTTCCCTATTGGAAATATAAACTTTAAAATTGATATGTGTGTATGCATGAACGCTCATCTATGTGTGTGTGTGAGAGAGAGAGAGGAGAGAGAGAGAATTACAAAGCTGTTAATTACAGCTTGTATCCTGACTATATCTTTAATATTTGTAAAACTTCGTGTTCTACTTGTACCACTCAGTTTGGGGCATTAATTGCTTCCTTTTGGCTTCATCACACTGACTGAGACATTCAGGACAGTCTTAAGCTTTATATTAGATTTTTTACAAAGATACTGAAGAATTAAAAAAACCCTGCTATAATTGCCATAGTTTCAGAATGCCTATAACAGGAATGAAAGTTGTTTTGTTTTATTTTTTACTTGGCCAAGTAACCCATGTTTCTTGCTTTCAGAACACTGCTTTTATCAACATGTCATGGGCCTTAACATGTCCACTTTATTTTCTCAGATAAAATGGCCTTATGGATTCTGTGCCTAAATATATAAAAGGGGGGAGATATTTCTGACTTTATATACATTACTTGATTTTATACACATTTTATAAGTTTTGAGTCCCCTGTGATTTATTAACTGCTCATTGTCATTTTAACCTCCCCCTTATTTTGTTTCACACCTGTACCTACATCTTAAGGACCTGGATTTGTTTATTCATAGTAAGAGCTCTTAAATCTTACAAGTTTTGTCTATCTTAACTGCTTACTAGGCAAATTTTACTGCAATAAGTTATAGCTGAATTTTTTTTATTTATTATTAGAAAACATAATGAATGGTTCATTCTTTATAAAGAGGAACAGAGAAAACAGCTTTCTGCCTTTAAATTTGATCTTATGTCACCAAGTTAAAAGTTCTAGTAATCAAAAGACTTCCTTCTTCTTTACCAAATGTAAAAATTACCTTAGTGTAGCTAAAGGTGTCACAGCCTAGGGACAACCTTAAAAGAAAAAAAGAGAGTAGCTGCCATGTATTTAACAGTGAAAATAACAGACAATATGGTGCTGATTTACCATAAATGATGCTAATTTGGAATAACAGACAATTGCTAAAGCTATGTAGCCAAAATATTTTTCATATATATATGTATAATATAATATATACATGTATATATAAAATCTCATTAACATAATTCTTACCCAGAAAATGTTTTACAGAACATGTAAATATATGTCAAGATCAAAATTTATAAATTATTTATTACCTATGTAGAATATTTTATTATTCTATAAATAAGATGAGAGATCATAGTTTTGTTTCATTTTATTTTTTGAGCATTCCTCTTTTTTTATTAGATATTTTATTTATTTACATTTCAAATGATATCTTCTTTTCCCAGTTTACCTTTCGGAAAAAAACAAAAACCCTGTTTCCTCCCCCTCCCCCTGCTCACCAACCAACCCTCTCCCACTTCCTGGCCCTGGGCATTCCCCTACACTGGGGCATAGAACCTTCACAGAACCAAGGGTCTCTTCTCCCATTGATGACAGACTAGGTCATTCTCTTATACATATGCATCTGGAGCCATGAGTCACACCATGTGTACTCTTTGGTTCGTGGTTTAGTCCCTGGGAACTCTGAGGGTACTTGTTAGTTCATATTGTTATTTGTCCTAAGGGGTTTCAAACCCTTCAGCTCCTTGGGTCCTTTCTCTAGTTCCTTCATTGAGGACCCTGTACTCAGTCCAATGGATGGCTGTGAGCCTCTACTTCTGTATTAGTCGGGCACTGTCAGAGTCTCTCAGGAGACAGCTATATCAGGCTCCTGTCAGCCAGCACTTGTTGGCATCAACAATAGTGTCTGGGTTTGGTGATTGAATACGGGAAGTATTCCCAGGTTGAGCAGTCTCTGGATTGTCCTTCCTTCAGTCTCTGCTCCATAGTTTGTCTCTGCAACTCCTTCCATGGGTATTTTGTTCCCCCTTCTAAGAAGGAACAAAGTATCCATATTTTGGTCTACCTTCTTTTTTAGTTTCTTGTGGTTTCTGGATCATAGTTTTTAATCTTTAACTTTCTCAAGTCTGAGATTCAGAAAGGGGAACTCTTCCTTGTGTTAAAAACTAGGCATTTCCAGACATAAGGACTACTCAGCTTGATAATTAGAGAACTACCTCCATGTGATTTTGAACTTAATAAAATAACATCTATTCTTATGATTTAAAAATCCAAGAGAACATTATAACCCCTTTGTGTCATAAATTCATTATTTCAAATAATCAATAAAGTCTTAAAGCAAAGACGAAGATATCATTTGTGTTATGGGATTCTTGAAGTGATTGTATATAGAAAAATTTCATGTGATATGGATAGAGATCACCCAATAATTATGCTGAAAGTTATATGGAGCTTTGTTTCCATCTTGCAGCCCAAAGAGAATGTATTAGCCAGGTTACTCCAGAGAAATGTTTGGATAGTTATTTGACTGTGTACTAAAAGAAAGGGAGAAAGAATGCAGGACCATTCACATGACTATAGAAACTGATAAGAATCTCTAGTCATGCAGCTGCTAACCATTCAGCTGACAGTGACAACCATTTTAAGCCAGCAACTCACATTCAAGAGAAGAGATGTGTAAATCAGTTCTATCTGATGGCTTGTGCTCAAGAAGCCAAATATGGTTCAATTTTTAATATGTGCAGGTTCCAGGCCTAAGATCAGATGGTTCAGTTCAAGTCCAAGGGAGAAAAGAGAAACAATAAGAAACTTATAAATATACTTCATTTAGCTCAAGTGATTCTGGCAAAAGGAATTCCTTGTTACTCACAGTGCTCCTGGCCTTCGGTTCTCTTTGGGTCTTCACCTAGCTTTGGGGGGCCAATATGTTTTACTTAGTTTACCAATTCAAGCATTAATTTTATCTACAAGAACCTCCACAGATACATGCAGAGGAATGTTTGACCAAATGTCTAGGAATGTGGTAGTTCAGTCAAACACAATCAGGGAACACATATTCCTCCTTTGACTGTACAGTGCCTATTTCCTGATACTGTGTAATTGTCAATGTTGCAAACATATATGGCTGCTTAATTAATGTGTGCTCAGGGGTTACAGATATCAGAGAATCACTACTGTTATTTTCTGATCATGTGTGTTTTCTTAGGTCTGAGTCCTTACATTATTTAAACAGTAACATAGCAATGAGTACTATTTACCTTTCAACAGTAAAATACTGGGGTATTTTACTATACCTCAGTATTTTACTAAAAGAATATGTGGGAATAAAACATGAAAATTTCAATGGAGGGAAGGCTCCAGGAATGAGCTGTGAGGTATACTCTTTATATTCTAGCCAACCTCACACAGCCACCACTATGTGGGGAGTATATGACTTTCTCAACACAAGGTTGACCAGACCTTTTCTTCTTAAAACTTAAGTGAAATGGGGAGTTATAAAATACACTTGCACAGTTTATGACTTTTATTGCAAATGAAGTCATGGTCAGGATGTCAATGGTTTGAAATACAGCAGTACGATTGTTTCTCTTTTCATGGGGAGCTGGAGTGTGATATAAAGAGTATTTCATAAAGGCACCAGAGAGCACTATAAAGAAGAATAAGCTCTTTGACTATGTTACAACATAAGGTGATAACTTTAGGTTAGTCCTAAATAATAGAAAACCATAAAAAGTAATTAGGATTGAGCATGTAATCTAGAGAAAAGGGCAAAAGCATTTTTTTTCCAAAAAGAGTGTAAATCTGAAAAGGCTAAAGTCAATTATTTTTGCATTTTAAAAAGTATTTATTTTAAAGAAGCAGAGAAACTTGTATTTTTCTGGCACAGAATTGTGCCACCATATCCATGTCATCTTCCTTTCTATTTCACCAGGATGCCTGACTTTTATAATAGCACAATAATAACTTTATGATATAAAAGTTTTCTCAAAATTTTATCATAAGAATTTTCATGATACAGAAAAGACAAAATGTGCCATCAGTATTCATATACCTGTAGAAGGATCTTAAATCAATTTTATATGTTAATTAACTTTTACTATTTATTTTGTGTGAGCATAAGCGTAGCCACTCATGTACTGTGGTTGGCATGTTGGGTCAGAGGACAGTTTGCAAGAACCGTTTCTCTCCTTCTAACCTTTGGGTGCCAAAGATCAAAGTTAGGCAAGAAGCCAACTGGCAAGCCATTCTGTACCTCTTAGAAAATCACATACTTGTCCATGCTTCCCAACAAATGTGATTAAAACAAAACCACCAGCACCACCAGCACCACCAGCACCACCAGCACCACCAGCACCACCAGCACCACCAGCACCACCAGCACCACCACCACCACCAACAACAACAACAACAACTACAGCAACAACAAGTAACAAGGATACATTCTGCATACCTTAGCAGGATATAAAACTTTTACTTTGTATTATAATTTGAAAGTATATTGTTAGAAGATTGTAATATTAACAAATACATATCTTCCTCCCCATCCAATATGTTCATTCATATCTAGAAAAAGTAGTGCTCATTGGATTACAATCTCTGTACATAGGTTTGGTTATATTATTTTATGCATATAAGTATTTTATCTGTGTATATATATGTGTGTATACAAATAAAAATATATATCACACATATATATATACATATATATATACATATATATATATATATATATATATATATATATATATATA
>NW_022196901.1:7934926-7955548 GCF_008632895.1 Mastomys coucha | reverse complement strand
AATAGTATAAGCTACCACGTGAATTCACAGAAGAAAGAGGGAAGAATAGTATAAGCTACCACGTGAATGCCAGGAACTGAACTTGGATCCTCTGCCAGAGCAGCAATTGTTCTGCTCTAAACCCCCAAGATGTGGGCTTAATTTTACTCCTTCTGGTAAAATAATTTGCTACCTATTGTCTTTTTATTTGGTACATATTACATCCCTACTAAAACTGTATGCATTTCTGACAAGAAGGTAACAATGTGAATACATGAATCCTTGGATAATAGGAGTCAGTTAGAAGGCACAGTGGGCCACACTAATTAATCAGTTGTAAAAGAAACACATATATTTAGTAGATGAGGTACAATTTTATTATGTTTGAAAGAATGAAATAATAAGAGTAATAACTTTCAAGAGTTTCAATATTTATACATATGTATACATGTTTTATTTTATTGATATATATTTCTACCAAAGGTTAGCTGAAGAAAATGAAATTATAAAAATCCACTCTCACCAGAATAATTTCTGAAACTCTCATAATGAGTAGAAAAAAATCCTAGAATTCTATAATGAATCTTGACATCTTAACCTGCAGAAATTAAATGCTGAGCTGTTGAAGATATGAATAATAGGACTTGCAGATAAATATACCTATTTATTTTAACCTATGTGCTTTTAAAGATAAATACACATGAACTTAAAAAGTATTGAATTTTCTCTTGAAAATCAATGGCCTTTATTCACCGTGTGTGTGTGTGTGTGTGTTTCTGTATGCATGTTTGTGAGTATGTGTGTATGTGTCTGTGTGTGTCTGCATTCATATGAGTGTTTGTGTATGAGTGTGTGTGTACATGTACATGTACTAGTGTTTCTACTTATGTATATGTAATCTGTGAAATGTTAAAAAAGTAGACAAAATAAAGTTTTAATGTAAGTTCCATATGCTAGTGAAAGTAGGGGAATTTTGAAGATTGATAAGGCAGCCTCACATCTAATATCATCCAAAGACTAAGACACTTGTTTACCAAACTAAACAAATAATTGTATATTCCAGAATATAAAGTTTAAACCAGTCTCTTTGGATAAAGACAAGTCTCTTTAAGATCTAGGTTTTGCCTGGATTCCCGCTCAACATAAAACCTTTTGTAGAATGCACACAACCATAAACAAGCACCATCTCTGGCAAGTTATTTATTTTTCTCTCCACAATAAGCACCTTAAGTGATCTGCACTGATGGAGTAGAGATGTGTCCAAAACACTGCACGGAAAATGGGCAATCTGCTTGCAAATTTAAGAAATATTACAAAAACAGATATTAAGAAGAGAGTAATTGTACTATGTGAACATTATGTAGACTAAGGACATTTCATGGGTATTCCCATTAGAGCACACTACATAAGGAATGGTTCTAAATGGACTTTGTGTAGAATAGTAATGCCATTAACACTTGGCACTGCAGCTCCCAAATGGAAGTCCTTCTGAATAATGGTTTATTTTATGCTTCATAAAGATAAACACAGTAGGTCACTGTTCAAAAAGGCTTACATACTTCATGAATAAAAGCCACTTTGAGATTAAAAATAAAAAAAAAACAACAAAATCTCACTGTCCTTGGCATAGAACTACTATTTTAGTAGATTAAAAAATAGATTTTATTTTCTTATATTATTTTCAAAATTTAAAAGTTGATTTTTATTTATTTCAGTGAATAAAGCCACACAAATCTTGACAGTCAGTAAACAGAGTCTGCTCATATAACGAAGTTAAAATTTAGACATAATTGTAAAATTGTTAGCATCACAGAGTGAGCATAATCAAATGTGATTCTAGTTTTCTTGAAAATACTAATAGAATTTCAACTCATTTCTCAAATTGACAGTAAGTTTCTGAAAAATACATTAAGTGTGTGTGTGTGTGTGTGTGAGTGTGTGTGTGTGTGTGTGTGTGTACATCCATGCACTTGTGTGAGTGTGTGCAATTTTCTATATTTGAACAGACTTTATTCATTTTTATGCATTTTTTTTTTTGGTTTTTCAAGACAGGGTTTCTCTGTGTAGCCCTGGCTGTCCTAGAACTCACTCTGTAGACTAGACTGGCCTCAAACTCAGAAATCCACTTGCCTCTGCCTCCCAAGTGCTGGGATTCAAGGCATGCACCACCACTGCCTGGCTTTTTATGCATTTTTTAACACAACCTGACCCCTACAAACATACATCTCATACCCTGATGTTTAGGTATTTTTTGGTAACCCCTAAGCTATCTTTCAATTTTTCATCTAGTATTTACTTTTTAAGACTTGTAAGAAAACAAAAGGAAAAATGTATAAGTGCAAATGGACATATCAGAGGAAGACAAAGGCAGTGAACTGACAGGGGCTATGCTGGCCAGAGCTCGGTTATCTGCCCATCAGTCAGAGCTCAGCATCTTATCTCAGTCTCTTGTGGCACAGTGATTTGAGTTACCATTTATTATTTTCTTTTTTTAAACAGGATGAGAGAATCATCATACATGGCTGTTCTAAAATCCCCTTAATTTTGATGCTTTCACGCTTGACATCCTGTGTGTCTCCTGTGCTCACTCCCCTTCATCTTCTAAAATCCTCTTATTCATGATGCTTTCATTCTTGACGTCCTGTGGGTCTCCTGTGCTCACTCCACTTCATCTTCATCTTAGGGGCTGATCTTTCCTGCCAGACCCTATGTTTAAATCAGAAGTCTCTTCTTGTCTCCTTCTTTTCCCATACTTGCCCTTGAACCTAAAGTTCATTTATTTTGGCAATAACAATCTTTTATCCAAAAATTGCATATCCAGCTACAAGTATCTAAAGCGAATATGAGGCTTGTTATAGCTGCAGTTTCCTTCCTACCTTCTCCAAAAAGCCCATTTTGGAAAGCCACAAAGATGATCAGGAGATCTGATTTACTATGAAACAACTCGTGGTGGTAAGACTCAATTCAAACCACTTTTTAACCAATCATCAATTTTAAAGTTGGATCCTAGTCTATAATCTACAAGACTCAAAATTTCCTCCAAACTCTCATTCTTGCAGACCTTAATTCCCTAATTCCTAGACTATTATGATATTTTCTTAACTCCTTTTCATCCCCCATGGCTTCAGAATTCCAGTGTCACAAAACCCACACTCAAAGGTGAAAGTGCTTCAGTAGGATTCTTCTGGTATACTGCTGGGAGATCTTGGTGATTTTTCTACCAGAAAGAAAAACATATCAAGCTTCCAATGTCTTTGCCAGTCTGCTCTCAGACCTTGTGGAAGTCATGCTCTTTCATTTGTTGGAACATTCATGAATGAAATGCTGTCTTATTGTCATTTTGTTAGACTCAGGTTTTTATTTACAAATGGATTAAAAGTGGAAAAGGCCTGTGCTTCAGAAGTGGGATAGAGAACATAGATGATGTATTCTTTCTTTATCACTATTTTCAGACTTTGAGAATCTTAGTAAAAATTATGCCAGAAGAAGGAGCAGTAAAGGGAGGAAAGAAGGAAGTGAAAGAAGAATGAAAGGATGACAGACAAACTACAACCTAAAACTTACACAGCTCCTATTTCAGAGATGGCACATCAATCCTATCTTTCAAATAAAGATATAATTTATGAATAAGATCTGAATTGTTACCAAATTTTAAGCAATAAAAAATTATAGCCCAATTACCTAAGCAATTTTGATAGAAAGTTTTAGTCATGAAACATACAAATATGTGCACACCACACACACACATACACACACACACACACACACACACACACACACACACAAACAGAGGAATAAAAGAAGTTGATATGCCTAATGTGTGTGTGCATATGTATAGGTAGAGTGAGAAATTATTGTATTAAGATGATATTGATACAAAATCAAGATAAATGGGTTGGAAATTACCAGAATTAAATATATGTGAGCCAGAAAGTATAAATCTCTCCCTCCCTCCTCTCCCTCCTTGCCTCCCTCCTCCCTCCCCCCTTCCTCCCTCTCTCCCTCCCTCCCCCTCCCTTCCCCACCCCCATCTGTCTGATTCACACACATATACACACACACACACACACACACACACACACACACACACACACCCCACACACAAATGAGAGTGGATGAATATGAATTGAATTGAGATTTCTACTCTGGAAAAAGGATTAGCCCAAGGGCTGCTGCTTGAGAGAAGTGAGAGTGTTGCAGCCATGCATA
Source organism: Mastomys coucha (assembly GCF_008632895.1). Taxonomy (NCBI): domain Eukaryota; kingdom Metazoa; phylum Chordata; class Mammalia; order Rodentia; family Muridae; genus Mastomys; species Mastomys coucha. The sequence continues at coordinate 7,951,360 of NW_022196901.1, read as the reverse complement.
GGCCTGCCTAGAGAGACAAGCATTCTCTCTAATGAGAACCACAGAGAACAAGAAGCCTCATGTTGGTCCTGGACCCTCCTAGGCAGGGGTGGAAGAGATGCACCTGGTGTTCAGAGGTAGCACCTTGTTATCCCAGAAGTACTGAGAGGCTGGAAGGAGTTCAGAGGCAGGAGAAAAGAATAGTAAATATGCAAAAAAGATTATTTGAGATGAAAGATTAAAGCATTAAATAAGCCATGGCCTGGGTGAGCAAGAAGTGATGGGCGAAGAATTTATCTGTAAATAGTCAACAATTTGTTTGGAGAAAACATACAGTTTAACTTGATATTTTTAGAGAAGGAGTTATAGAAAATAATTACAATAAAGCACCCACAAAAAAAGCAACTCTAAAGTTAGGAAAAGAAAGATAAAGAAATAAAAGTGATAAATCGGTTCTCGTGATAAGGAGAACCACAGCGCTGGAAGAAAGGTTATGGCAGTCTGTTGGTATGAATAAAGTAAAGACACACACACAACAACACCTGATATCAACCATTCAGGAGGTAAATGCAATAAAAAGAAAAATAAAGGGATGTTAATATTACACTGAAAATCCAAACTATGCCAAAGAAAAATTTAGCTTACTCTCCCTATTTTTTCATACAAAGCCTTTATTAATAACCTGAGCTGGTGAATTAGTGCACCATTTTCCAGAATGAAATAGAAAATTAGGCCCTTTTAATGTCACTCTCAGTGATTCTTTATGTGGGTTTATAGTGGCTTACTTTAAAATAGTAGAGTAAAAAGGAATCTCTTAAATAATCACACATGTGGATAGATATAAGTCCTGGTGCTTTCACAGAAGGAACCAGAGCTCTCCCCAGCAGAGCCTCATCCACAATAACACATGTTGCTACAAGCACTCCAAAAGTCACTGTGTTTCTTCAGTGAATCACTCTGCATTGTCCATCCAAACTGTCCACATGGATATTATTTTTGGATTATTATATTTGTGTCAATAGATATCCATTTCACAGTAAAACACATAACATTCTTTTATTAAAACCCAAAGTTCAGTTTTCAGTGTTTCAGACACACCACATATGCAATAGAAACAGTGAACTGAAAAAGTTATATTGATCTAGCCTATATTTCACTCTTATATTTTACTTGTTGACAATTTTTTCTTTTGGAGCTTTAAGAGCTAATGAAATAAACATATGTAGTGTACATGTTTATAAGTTGTAAAATGTATGCATGCCTTTTATCTCTATTGAGATGAATTTCTCTAGTTTCCAATCATTCATCATTAGACAGGCAATGGAGCTGAGAACCCAACAAGTTACTGAGAAGCCAAGGTCAAGGTAACAAGAAAAACTAAAAACATCAAAGACCTGAATCTTCTGCCTGTTGGCCATGATGTCTGCCCTCCTCACTAATTGTTACTAGATACATAAACTCAATAACAGTACCAACATAAAATTAGCGACATACTGCTTATTGCACAAAACCACAGCCTTGTCATGGGGTGACTGGGACTAAAAATGAGAGTTATTAAATGTTAAAAAATGAAGCAAAAGTAATAAAACAATAGCAACTTATTTGCATAATTATACAGTGTGCATAAACATTTGTTTTCAGGGGAAGACTATTTTTCTCACAGAGTGATATACTACACATTATTAAAACACATATTTTATCATGGTGGGTCAAAACAATGGAAGGTTCCAATAGATTGATGTGCTCGGAACAATCAGAAACTCTTAAAGTACAGCTAGGTGGAGCCGCAGAGGAAAAGAAAGATAATCTGAAGGTGTTCCAGGAGGGTTTGACAAAACCTGAGGAATAATGTGGGATAATAGAGGAAGCTCTCTCAAGTTTCCAACAAAAAAAAAAACAAAAAAACAAGCATCAGTGCAAAAAACCACTTGGCAGCAACTTCTCCAGCTCACCAAGGAGCAATCGGCAGAACAGAAGGTTCCAGTAGCAGGAGGAAATTCTTAGCAGAGGCAAACAGCATTTTGGAACAGCCAGAAAGGGAAATGGCATTTAAATGAAAGACAGAGTAAAGGGACTGAGTCAGGCATTGGCCATCAGACAGCAGAAGTTTGGAGGCTGAGGACTTCCCACTATTGAGCCAATGACAATGAGAGACTCATGTGTGCCATGTAGGACGATGGAGGATGAGTACATACAGAAATATGAATTTCTATTTTGAAGGGATGGAAATAACACAACTATGAATGAAACATATAGATGCCTAAACCATGGAGGCATATAAAACAAAGTACAAACGAAAGACAAAGTAGTACTGCGCAAACCTCTCACACGAAAGCTACCCACCCTCTCGGTAGAAGCAAACACTAAAGTTTCAAAATGGAGCTGCCCAGGTCCATGTACCATTTGCAGCCATTGGCAGGGGAAAATCTGGAGAAGTTATTCCATCTCCTCATGTCTGAGGTTTTTTATTTTCTTTTCACAAGTGAAAGGCAGAATACTGTACAACTTGCCACTGATTAAGTCAAGAGAATTAAGAATTTTAAAACAAAGAGCCCAGTGCTTGTCTGTTAGTGAAGCATGCGATAAAAGGTCAATTTCCAATGTCATGAGAGTACTTATGATACTGAGAGGAGTGACATAGGGTTTAGGAGAAAAAAGAAGTTACGAAAATAGTATTTTCTTTAAAAAACTGAAGTATCCAAAAAAGAAAAGATAAAAGGAGAGTGAGAATTAAAGGCTGCCCTTATTAAAAATGAGAGATGTTACTTAAAATGCATTAGATCCAAGAGAGTTTACTATGAAAAAAAAAATGTAAATTCATGGAAAATGGGCAAAGAAGTCACTTTTTCCTGAAAGACCCAATTCAGAAACCCATCTTCAAAAATCATTCAAAGAGGCTCCCTTCTTCTCATTCCCAGAACTGCCTTTAAACAGCCAAATGTTTCACCCCTGATTCAAATAAATAGCCGAGCATTTCATGTCTGAATGCCATTCAAAAGCACCAAAGTGAATCCTTCTAAACTTCCAATGAAGCCATGCCATGAGTCATAAATGTTTACTCTGTAAATATAACAATTAATAATGACACTAACAGCCAAACTTTGGGCTGCCTACTATAAGTTAAAACTATACATCACATTTCAGACACTGGGGGATGAATATTCTCTTTCATCTCCATTAACTTTGCTAAAATTGATATTAAAAAAAGAAAGAAAAGCAGTAAGCCAGTGTAGAGCACAGGCTTGTAAGGAAGTCTGTCTGAGGGAAGCCTGTGCTTTTTGCAATGGTGATTTCTTAATTTCTTCAGGAAATGCTGTGAGCTGAGCCTCTATATCCTTTTGTCAAGAGCTCACCTATTATCCAGGGTTTAAACCAGTTACTTCAGTTTGTAATTTATTTTTAGCTGACATTTCCATCTATGCCTGTGTGTGTCATCCTATATGTGTGTCTGAAATCTTGTAAAACTTGAGAAACCACATTCCTTGATCACTAAGTGGCTAGACAGAATTTGACAAAAAAAGCCTTATTCTCTTCTCTGGTGATCAAACTGGGGCTTCACCCATGCCAGGCAAGGAGTCTAGCACTGACAGAATACCTGCCTCTAAATCAACAAATCTTAATATGTTTTGAAAAATAAAATGAAGTTTCCTTCTTCATTCCCAGTTCTCACAGTCTGAGCATACCCTTAAGCTGCATTTGATTTTCCTGTTTAATGACATATGGACCTTTTGATACAACACAGCCTCTTAAGGAAAGCCAGTTCCTTTATCTGTGGCTAAAGTGAAGAAACTAACTTGATATCATATAGAAGGGGACCTTCTGGTGCACTTTCTTGACAGACTAAATATCAGTCCCCAGGGTGGCGGGTAAATAACGCATAATACTTGCTCTCTATTACCTTAGGAACTTTCCAGGACATTTTTGGCACTGTATTTTTTTTAACTTTAAATATTGACTTTAAAATAAAACTTATATAAGATTCAATTCCATTGTATTTATAGCTTGGGAGTAAATTGGCCTTTCACTCAAAGAGATAATATACTCAGTGAAATCAAACATGTTCATGAACAGCTAAAGTTGAAGTAGAATGTAAGTGCTATACAAGATACATAAAACATAAATAAAATGATGGTAATAAGTTTCCCAACTTATGAAGAGGGGAGCAGGTGAATAAAATCAAGGGTAATTTCATAGTAGAGATGGCATTTCAGCTTGAGTGAGAGAGTACAAATTTCAAGAGACATATGAGGTAGGACAAGAAAAAGGAATGATGTAATGGTTTCATAAGCCTAAGATAAGCATGAACAGACTGCAAAGTTAGATCTCAGCCCAGACATGACAAGACAAGGTGTTTACATTGGATTCTGCCATCACCAGCGTAGGAGCAAATAATGGCAGTATTGTTCAAATGAGGCAGACAATTTATTAGGGAATCCCCTCAGGATATTAGAAATAAGGCATTACCCACCACCTCATCACCAAAGCCACCATGGTTTCTCATGCTTCACTAACAGATAAGCACTGATCTCTTTGTTTTAAAAGCTTAATTCTCCTGACTTAATCTGTGGCAAGTAGTACAACTAAGATTAGCCAACACAAAAGATAATCATGCGGTGGTGGTACACGCCTTTAATCCCAGCACTTGGGAGGCAGAGGCAGGCGGATTTCTGAGTTCTAGGCCAGCCTGGTCTACAGAGTGAGTTCCAGGACAACCAAGGCTACACAGAGAAACCCTGTCTTGAAAAAAAAACAAACCAAAACAAACCAAAACAAAACAAAAAAGATAATCACATTGTCAGCTTTAATTGATTCACAGAAGTACCTTACATTGTTGTTCAGTTTGGAAACATTTTGCATCCCCACACATACATATTTAATATACATATAAATATGCAAATAACAGCTCAGTATCTCTGGGCAGTGTTGGCACACGCCTTTAATCCCATCACTTGGGAGGCAGAGACAGGCAGATTTCTGAGTTCAAGGCCAGCCTGGTCTACAGAGTGAGTTCCAGGACAGCCAGAGCTGTACAGAGAAACCCTGTCTCAAAAAACCAAAAAACAACAACAACAAAAAAAAACAGTTCAGTATCATTTTTAGCTTTGTTTAAATTGTTTAAATTTTGAAAGATGCTAACCACACAGAAAGAAGCATTCACAATGAAGACAATCAGATAGGTCTTAGGATAAGTCATGAAAAAATGTATGAGTTAGAAGAATACTAATTTAGCATATACAAAAGATCACAAATAATTATAGTATTGACAGTGATAGTGGAAATGAGGGAAATTAAAAAAAAATTGGTGAACTTACTGAAAATACAGAGCCAATAAAAGTGGTAACAACAGCTAACTATGGCTTATTAGCAATCAGACATTAATTTGAAATGTGAACAGACTTTGACTCTTCTCATACCCCTCTGGTCCTGGTTGTCTAATACTGATATTACTGTCATTTTTCAATGTTGAAAGGCAGGCATAGGAAGCCATAGCTAGGTGTTCAAGGTTATAAGCTCATAAATACCAGATGGATAGAAACTGGAGCTGGAGACCCATAGCACCTGTCTTTGTACTAGAGATGACTGACAGGTCTGTATCATTCAGATTACTAGCTGTAGAAATAAAGACATCAAAACATCACTAAATCAAACAAGCAAACAAATAATTTAAACTCTAGTTCATTCTTGTCATTTTGCTTTTGAAGTCCTTGGAGAACATAAAAGTAAATGAGCAACTATGAGCCGGATGCTTTGTTCAGGAAGTTGTTGTGAGCTCTGTCCTAAGCAGCAGGCCATGCCAAGGCTCTGAGTGATGGTGTCAGTTCTGAGATAAGTGTATGGATTTTCAATTCCTTTTTGCAAAATATAGCTGAAAGAATGTCTGAAAACCAATACAGTTGGATTGTTCTTAGAAAAATATTGACTGGTAAAGGCTGCTTATAAAACAGCATGTATTTCATAAGAAACATGTGAATCACAACCTGCCTGATGATTCCAAAGCGAAAATGTGATCAGGCCCCAACCCCAGGGCTTTGTAACAACTGCATAGATAGGCCATGAGTAAAAAGTTAAAATAAGCTGCAAGTTAGTGCCTCATATGCCTGAGCCAAAGGCTGTGGATGGATAGATAAAGTGAAGCCAAGAGTTCCTGGAAATATGGAAAATTACCAAAAAGTAGAAGTGCTCTAATAGTGACACAAAGCATTTTGGTAAGGATAAAGAGATGAGGAAGACAGTACAGGTAGATGACTTATTATAAATTGTCTTCTTTCATTATAATTTACTGTAAAGCTGTCATTCTTATTGAATACACATAGATTTGTGCATTTGTAAGAATGTGATTTAAGTTCACTTTTAAATTCATTTAGGTCATTTTTGTATAATAAAAGTACCCTCAAGAAGTACTAAAAACAGTCAAGGCCTCACTTGTAGATATGAAATCAAAACACAACAATGAAAAAGAAGAAAGAGTGTGTTTTCTTATCATTTCAGCAGATTTTTTTAAAAGTTTATCTAAATTTTGGGGCGTTATTATTCCAGGAAGGATGGAGTTTCCCTCTACAGGATAATATCTACAACTGAAAGATAACTCAATAAATAAGTACATGATTTCAAAGAAAAATAAGAGCGAACACCTGCTTCCTGGTGGGATTATGATGAGCACAGTGGGAAATGCATCTTTTGTTTCTATTATTAAAGGTGACCACACCAAGAAAGAATGATATCGTGCAGAAATGTTATCTTTTTCTTTGTTCATGCCCAGATGAGAAATTAAAAGCAGCAGCCTTTCAGATAACTGTATACCTCCCACAGACAAGGAGCTACAGAGACTAGACTGAGTCTACATTCTACTAGGTTAATTGGGTTTTGTTGTTGTTGTGGTTTGCTTGGTTGTTTTTTTTTTTTTTCTTTTTTTGATGAGGCCATTTGTTTGGAAGTAAAAGACAGCTATATTTAAATACTTTGAAAGGGTTCTATATAATTTTTACCACAGTCTACATTAACAAGAGATCAACCAAAATGTAGTACATTTGAAAACAAAATGAACAAAAAGAAAGAGTAATAAAACCCTACCTCTGTGAATACACAAACTCTACATATTACTTCATTTTTGGGAGAGGGGGTGGATTAATGCAGTTGATCATCAGTTTCTAGAGAACTTCATCTTTTCTATAAGGTACCCAGAAAAAACATTCTATAATCAATACATAATAACAAATGCTATATAAATTCAGTCTTTAGTTTAAGTTTCTTAAATGAAGAAATTTCTATAAAATTAATAGGTAATAGCCATATAATTGAGAATATACTCACATATGTCAGAAAAATAAAAGACAACTTCACACTTGCTTGTTTTGTAGATGAATGAACTTCCTCAATGCCTTAAGTCATCCAAAATATCATGAAGGACACTTGAGACACTTATCTGGTGATAGAAAGAGCCCAACTCTTACAAGGTGTGAGTCGACCCTTTATGAATCAGTGCCAGTGTCTGAGGAGAAGCCAGACTTGTGCCTGCTGCCCTGGAGCTCACTTTATAATGGGTGGCACAAACTAGAAATCAGACAATTTCAAAGGCCAAGTATACAACGGGAAAAGATGACTGTAATCCAGCCTTACTTTCCGGCTATTTAGTATAATTGAAAAATTATACTTTACCTGGTACAATAGAACCAGCTTCTTTTGCACTATAAATTTTCTTCCCTTAAATATTTACTTAACTTTCAAAAAATATTATCACTACTATCTATCTATAATATAAGTCATTAAACATAATGCATAGTGGTATCTTATATATGAGTCATAGTATACATAATCATTTATAAATACATGGGATCATATATTATATAGTATATGTAACCATATATTCTATAAAAATGGATGTAGAGTTAGATTAATTAGAAAACTTTATATAATTACCAAATCATATACATTTAATTGTACTTATTTTTGTTGGGATTGATCATAGCTAAATACAATTCATGAATAACATGGGAAAGTTAATTTGTGCTTCTGGAAAGGCACTGACATGTGGGCATTAGTTCAACCTCATCTGCCTTCAAATTTCAACATCTCCTACAAAATGCACAACCTTTCTAAGGTACATGTTAACATCACCAAGGAGCAAAATGTTTGCCCTTTCTAGAGGTAATGAGACTTCAGTTGAAATTTCTACCATGTGACTTCCTAATGTTTACCTCTGAGCACACTGTAGTCAGTGTGCCATAGCTGTGGATTCAAAACTACTCAAGCCGGGGGCTATTCTACTTTGAATTCTCAGCACTGATCTTAAAATAGACAAGTTATTCATTCATGTTTAAGGAAGGAAGGAAGGGAGGGAGGAAGGGAGGGAGTGGGAAGGAAGAATAGAGGGTGTTGAAAGGCAAGCAGAGGAAAGACACATCAGCGCATCCCCAGTCCTCGGTGGAACTACAAAACTGGAGTAGACAGCTTCTAGGGATGCTTTGTTAAAATTATGAAATACAACAATTGCATTAAACAATTTAGATGATTTAAAATAATTATTTCTTAACTAGAAAGATTTCCTAATAGGTATGCTGAGACGGACAAATTACTAGGCGTACATTCCAGACATTTCCAGAGTTAGAACTTTAAAAAATGAACAAGACAATAAAAGCCTCCAGTGCTCATTCTGACAAAGTTTAACAAAACCTGCATTGTTGGAGAAGTTCCACGACTTGGGTGTACAGTCCATAAAATAACTTCCGGGGCTCTGTCTTCTGAGGACTACGTAATTATCTGTGACTTTCATACTGCTGTGATTCTTTGCCTCCTCTGAGCTTCCTAGTCTACAGCAAAAACTGGTCAATGATAAAGAAAGCAAAATTGAGTCATTATAAAATGTCCAAGGTTATCATACATAAGATACCAGTTTATTCTTTGGAAAACAATTTTTTAATTAAAACTATACTGCTATCTAAGATATTTGTCTTCTGTATTCCTAAGACTTCTTGATTGTATCTTATCAAAACTGGAAAAAAAAAAAGAAAAATGAAGGATCCATATCATTTTTATATTTTAAAAAGTACACTTCACTGATGTTACAGGTGATACATGCTCTTATTTTAGTCTCATAACTGAATTTCTTTCTTCTGTAATTGTAAAACAACCAGAATTAACAGCTCTATGAAGTGTCAATGGGAGTGAGGATGATACAGGAAATGAATCTCTGCTTCAAGACACTTCCTTCTTAGAAACACTTAAATTCCATATATAGTAGTTTAAAATTGAAGTGGTTTAGTGCACAGTACTCAGATGTATGTGATGGTCAAAGGTCAGGGTATATGTACTCTGGACTGGCATACTGAGAGAAGAGGGGAGGATTGAATTGGCTTTTAAAAGTAGGATGTAAACATCTAAAGATGGAGAGAATGGAACAAATTCCACTCATAACTGGTACTGTGATCCCTGTTGGACCCAAAATTTTATTATGAGAACAATTTCGTCATTATTTTGCAAATTAAATAAGTAGAGTCATTGGCTACTATTTCTCATCTGACAGTGTGCTAGTGATGACAGAGCAAGGAAAGGAGCCATTAGGGCAATGAAGCAAGCACAGGATTCCTCAAGGCAGACCTCCTCGCTAGCTGGATATCTTACACCTTCCCTATTTGTTTATGTCCTGGACTATTGCTATGCAACAAGAAAAGTTACCTTGATCAATGTCAATCTTTGCTTAATGACTCTGAAACTACCCAATAATTCCAAAATTAGCCTGACGGGTCCTCTGAAAAACATGTGATATTATCCTTTGAGAACAGATTCCTCTTCTAAATACTTCTTATTTCCTAAAACACCTTTGGAAACACAGTTCATCGAATTTCTGCTGACTAGTACACTAAAGAATATATGAAATACCACAAAAAAGGAGTAAAATTATTTTTAAAGAAAATAACACTAAGGATTCTGAAAAGTTATAAGATATCACATTTTTACCTGTTTACTTAAAATTACATGCAACACATATAAGCCTGTGTTTGCATAGACATACATAGTTAAAATGAAACTTTCCTATCTAAGCTACCAATTCTCCTTCCATTAGCCACAGACTGTCTAACAAAACCTGGACACAAGGTTTGAGAAGCCCCCTTTAGGGATTTTGGTCAGGATTGTACAAAAGTCTCTAAAACATTATGGGCTTTTGCTGTAGGGTCTGCTTACCTTCCAGATGTTGAAGGCAAGTTCCTACTGCTGAAGTCATTTCATACTTTGGTCCCTTGTCTAAAGCATCTGACCTAGAGTCCAGAGCATCAGAACTAATTCTGATCTAAACAACTTCTTCCTGAGAACTAGCATTCAAAAACTCAGAAGGGGCCATGGAGGATTCCAAGAAAGAAAGTAGCCAACAGTCTTTCCCAGCCATGAAGTCTATGAATCACATCAATGAGTAACATGGAATGATAACTCCAAGGGTGTATTATTGTGGGATATATATATAGAGAGAAACAAGAAAAAAGGCAATAAGTTTTAGATAGAGCAAGGAGGACATGGAAAGGGTTGGAGGAAGGAAGAGAAGAATAAAGCTAAACAGTCTTCAAACTGACTGGTTCACTATTTTTTGCTTATTGTCTATTTTTCATGTAGCTCAGATTAGGCCAAAAATAGCTTTGTAACAAGGCCAGACTTTAAAAATCCTGATCTTCTACCTCTACTGCAGTCATCTCATATACATCAGACACCAATAGCAAGCCATGGGTTCTTATATAGGTTCTCCACAACAACCTCCCTGGGTTGGATTAATTTTCTTGAACCATGTATGAAACCTGGAGTCATAATTACACTAACTGATTTAATATAAAAGATTATACAAACCAAAGATAAAGGAAGAAAATGCATGGGTTAGATATCTTGAAAGGGTCATAAAACATGAACTTTCTGGCACTACCCACTAAGAACCTCTATGTGTTCTGTGATCCAGTTGTCCATCCCCTGTTCCCTGGACTTTGTGAAGATGTAATTGCATTTGGCACAATTGCCAACAGACAAAGTAGAGGAACTCAGCATAGTATGTATATATCTTCTGGTCTTTCAAATCTCCATTCCCTCCCTGTTTCCTCCCTCATTCTACCTTTTTCTCTCTCATTCTCCCTCCTTCTCTGGATATTGTTTGCTTGCTTGTCAGTTGGTTTGCAAGATCTCTCAAACACTGGACCACCAAACAGGCAGCATACACCAGCTGATATGAGGCCCCCAACACACATACAGTAGAGGACTTCCAGGTCTGTGTTCATTCAGAGATGATGTACCTAACTCTCAAGAGACTGGAGGCTCCAGGGAGTTTAGAGATCAAGTGGGGTGAGGATGGGGGCATCCATGTGGACACATGGGAGGTAGAGAGGAGGTGTGGGATGTGGACTAGTCAGAGGGTGGATAGGAGGTGCGGGGAATGAAATATGGAGTATAAAAAATAATTTACTAAAAAAAAGAAAAAAGAAAAAAATTTACAATGGTTAGGAAAATAAAAGTATTCATGCAAAAATAAAGTTGCTGTTCTAGAACAGCAAAAGAGACAAGGTCCTCTATAGCCCAAGCAGGCATGAAATCCACTATATACCATGTATCAAAACATGGCCTTGAGTTACTGATGTTCTTGCTGCTATCTCTTGAGCATAGATTAGAAGTATAAGATGCCATGCCCAACCCTGTGCTTTTTGATTATTTTTTTGGTCTCTCTACACAGAATTCCTTTTATCCAAGGTAGAATCTTTACTGAATCAGGAGAATCTTACAACTACTATTAGACAAGAGAGGCCAGGAATGTCTTTACATGCAGAAGGAGACCAGTTTCTATTAATTGAGTTTGAAAAGGGGTTTTAACTGTAAATAAATACATTAAGACTTAGTTTATATGTATCATAGCATCATAGTAACTAGAGGGCAATACTGAACATTCTTATGAGAAATGTGTGACAATGGGACCTGTGTTATTTGAAAATATTTAAAAAGAATCCACATCTACCCTTTTTTGTGACATTTTACTTTTGTGAAATAGTTTCATAGATTATTTATACAGTTTATACAGATAATTACTCAAAAACAAAAGAGATAATTGAGAGAATAGACTAGCTGGTAAGAGCATCAAGAAAGGCATTCAAAGGCATTTTTCCATAACCATTCAGACCATTATTCAGTTTCACATCCACTTGTTCAGAAGCTCACATGACCTTGAAATTTAATTTTTAGATAATACCACTGATTAACATATTTGCCACTCCTGTTACTTTTACACCAGAGAATTGCCAAACAAATAATACAGCATGGGATAAGAACATGCTTTTCCTACTAAAGTCTTTACAGATCTAGAGGGATTTCTGAGCTCTCTCTGATACTGCTTCTTGGCAGATGAGGACTTAACTTTCCTTAGGTAACTTGATTCCATAAAGGCAGCACTGAGGCTTCCGATAGAGTTCCCCAAATATATAGTAAAAAGAAGAAAGCCTTGAGTACTCCATTCATAGCCAGATAGCTCAAGTAGAAGTAGTTCCGTACTGGTGTGTGGTCTAGAAATGATCTTGTGTCTGGGCACGAGACTGTTTGATTCTGGGATTATTTCCAGTTCCTCAAGTAAGTGAACAGTGAATTAGATCATTTTGTTTCTCCTTCACTTTCTTATGAAGCATACTAAAATAGGATATTTGGAAATGTTGTCATAATGAGGCCATTTAAGAAAATGTCCCAAGAACAATACCTGACCTGAAGATGTACAGGGACAAAGTAGTAGTCACACCAGCAGATGAATTCTGGAGAAAATGATAGAAATGAGAGCAGACACACATTATGGGGAAAAGGAATATACAAGGGCAAATTTTTAAAGTATGCTGTTGAACAATTTGTATCTGCATTTGGGAATGGAACAGTGCATCAAGGAAGTAGGCAATGTTACAAACCCAGCAATGGAAAAGAAAACAGTGTAATGTCATGAAAACAGGATGGAAATTAAAACAGAGATGCTTCAGGACACTATTACTTGATGGTTAGTGTCCATAAATAAATGCTTCTTAGATAACAACATGTATAAAGGTATTTTCTTGCCTGTTGTAATATTGTATTTGCTATAGTGTTGTCTTCATACTTTTGAGCAAGGAAGAAGCAGGAACATGAACAGGAGTTAGAAAAAGAAGGAAAAAAAAGGAAGAGGCTCAGTTTTGAAATATTCTTCTGTTATCTAACTGTATACTAGGATTAGCAACCACAAGACTCTCTTGAATGGTTTCATCAGATCAAACAAGAAGATAGCACAAGCTATAGATGAAATGGAAATCTATATAAATGTGTAATACAAGTCAAGGTTACACAGGAATTATAATGTACCAGATAACATTTTGTTTATCTACACAAATTTTTCCTAAAAATGTTACTATGAGATTAGTATGATCTATTAACACAAACAAATGGAGAAATAGACAAGTCATATGACTATGTGAATGACATAGCTAGAAAATGAACTCTGACTGTATTTTTCTCATAACTCATTATCTATCTAAACCATTGTGCCACATTTTCCCCAATGCTTCAAAACCCAGTTCAACATTACAATAGTGATAGACCCTAAAACTTTCACTTCCAATACTAAATTTTTCTTTTAGAATAAAATTGTTAAGTACTAAAGACTAATCTCAAATGGTGAGTTAAAGTTTGTGGTGCTTTCATGAAAGATTTAGGACCCCAAATACTCCAGCAAGAGGAAGAAACTCTGGACATAGCCTCTTCATAACTCATAGTAGAGGATAAGGTGAAAGATGTCATAATTAAAGAATAGACATAGGACTTCTTTGCTGGGAGCTGAGCAATATACTGATCTATAGATTTAACATTTGGAGCATTTTTATTTCTATATGTATTTATCAGAATAATAGTAGTATGTTTTCCCCTGGGTCCATGACTATATAGCCTCAGGTTCTAGGGTTGGCCTCACTAACAAAGCATTTATGGGTTCCTTCACATGGAGTGGGCCTTAAATCTAATTTTTAAATGTGGTTGGTTAATCCCTCTAACAATTGTGTCACTGGTGAGCGGCTGTATCTTGTAGGCAGGTTGCTATTTTAGATAACAGTTCATAGCTAGATTTGATTGCTGATTACTTTTCTGCTCTTTTAGTTTGTAGAGAACCTTCTACCACTATGAACACTAGCCAGTACTGATGAAGTTTTAAGTTGAGTATCAGGTAGATTTATCTATGTTCTGTATCCTGTGTATGCAGTGTCTTCAGCAATAGGGTCTTACTATCTAGTTCTAGAGTATAATAACAACATTGTATATAATCTGCCATGTTTTGGATGTCTATGGGACTCAATTTGGCTGAAGAGCCAAAAAGATGTAACCTATTTGCTGGATTTGATAGAGAAGTTCGACTTAGTCCATGGTAGTGAATGTCTTCCTAAGGACAGAAGCTATGTTTTTTATTTTATTTAATTAGTGTCTCTCACACCATGCCCAACATGTAGCACACATTCACTCAATAAATATTGCTTAAAATAAAGAGAAGAGTACAAGATTGATGGGCTGCAAGAGTATAAATTACATGGGAATTTTTGTGTGGGATAAGCTTTATGATGAAGTACTGTATTGTAAACTAAGCTTTGTGATGCATTTCATATTCAAACAGTCTAAAATGAAAAAAAGAAAAGGTAGTAGATTACAATTGGACCACCTACAGTATGAATAAGTTAGACTGTGAGTCTTTCATTCCCACGCTATGGGACATCCTGACAGGATGATGGAGGAAGAATATAAAGTAAGCCACCATTATGTCCTTACCTAAAGAAGTTAGTCTTTCATTTTGAAAGAAGTGAAAGGGGTAGAATTATTTTCTGAAAAAGTGAATAGGAGTTACATGAAAGTTACTTCTTCAGACAAGATTTTTTTGGATGAGTGGACATAGGTTCAGGGTCAGCATGAAAGGAGGGCTGGGAAGAAAAGAAGACAAAAAACATTCCAAGTGGAAGGAGAATCAACTGCAGCAAAAGCTTCATGTGGAAAAAATACAGGCATCCTAGGCTTAAGTGTTTGGTCCAAGTGGCTGACATTGGCTGGTTTCGTTTATTGACTTGGGAGATATACAAGATTGTGTTTGCTCATCCTGATATCTATCGAAACACACACATGTAAGTCAGCATTCTTTATATATAGATGACGTGTATATCAGACACTGATAGTAACTCAACATCTTCACTTCTGACAACTGGTAATAACAGAGGACTACAGATATACAAAAAAGATGATTGTTGGTTGTCATGGCATCATGACTCTGTGATTACTAATAACCAGGGGAAAGGAAATCTCAATGCCATTTTTATTTTAAAAACTCTGGAGTGAAAGTGAACAGGATATGAAATGACTATGCATTATAACTTCTGAAATATGAATAAAATATGATTTCCTGAAATATGAAAAGAAGTGTGTTGATAGGAATACAGCAAAAGAAGACTTTTAAACAATCAGGGTGCACAGCTTAGGTGGAGGGTGGGGTAAGTAAACCCATAGTGTGTTAGCCCAACTACTCTGAAAGTTTATTGAGTGCACATGTGTAAGCAGAGCATTCCTTTTCTACACAAGTTATTCCTGCCAAAATCTTGCCCTTTCTAAAACCTGAACAATGAATGTTCTCTGCCAAACCTCATCACAGAGAAGTCTAAGACAACAATCCCTACAGCTCTGCAAAATGTGAATTGAGCCAAAAAAGGGAGTTGTTATTTGCTCATCTGTATGTCTGGCATTCATGCTTTTGAACGGCTACTTTACAGGTGATAACAGCCCTAACTTCAAACGGAACACAAGCTTTTTGATTTAAATTAAGTTAAAGATGTAAATTATATGTGTTATAATCTTTTATCATGCATGCAGATAGTTTTGCATGAAGAAAACTGTCTACTTTTACTGTCTATTAACCTGCATGGAAAGCAATAAATAAGCACTGAGTAGGTTATAGAAGGAAATATAGCAAAAGGCAGGTAGAAGGTCAAACATCGAGATAATATTTGAAATTATTGTTTTTATTTATAAGGATATTTTAAAATATTAATTGGCTTATGATTTTGTTCAGAAGCCATCAATTACTTAAGCATAAGTTGATAGGTGATAAAAGAAACAACATAATGATTTATGTAAAATACAAACATGTCTCCATTATTGAGATTAAATAAGCATAGAGGAAACTTTTGTCATAATACTATATTGTTTCATTCCTCTTTTTGAGTGAAGTAAATTATCACAGGTCAGAGCATTTTCCTTTGGTTGTTTTTCTGATACTCAGAATCATGAGCCTAATTGGGCTTGAATTCACAATATAGCCAAGGTTAGTCTTGATCTTATAATCTTCCTGCTTACAGGTGCTAAGGGCTAGCGTTCCAGACATGTGCAATCATGATCAAGTGCTCTCTCTTTCTCTCTCTCTCTTTCTCTCTCTCTCTCTCTCTCTCTCTCTCTCTCTCTCTCTCT
>NW_022196901.1:7934131-7934776 GCF_008632895.1 Mastomys coucha | reverse complement strand
TCTCTCTCTCTCTCTCTCTCTCTCTCTCTCTCTCTCTCTAGGAAGTCCTGAATCTAAGATTCCACTGAGAGTCCAGAACATATGAGTCTTTTGGATGGCACTCTTTTTCACAAGTTTTTTCATCCAGGGAATATAGTGGCTGTCACCAAAGGTAGACGCTTAGTCATGCCTCTAGCAATCAGGTCAAGAAACTCTTCCCAAAAAGTTTTTGTGTGGTTTATGCTATGACTCATATAAACTAAAAACAGAAGAAGTCAGGGGTAGGGGAAGAAATACTAAATTTTCACCAATTGCCTTAGTTGAACACGAGCTCAATAGAAACTGTAAAGCAAGTCATTACTAAACAATTCTGCATATAAGGTAACAATGAAGAGCAAATGAGAAAACAGCAGAAAATAGAAAATGACAGCACTTTTGGCTCCAAATGTAAAGAAAGCTCCTTGAAAATCAATGATCCAGGTTTGTGTTTGTTTGCTTGCTTAGTGATCCTAGCAGCTGAATCTATGGCATCACACAAGTGGTTTGTATTTTTGAAACAAGGTCCTGTTAATATGTTGCCCAAGCCAGGCAGTGGTGACACATGCCTTTAATCCAAGCACTTGGGAGGCAGAGGCAGGTGGATTTCTGAGTTCGAGGCCAGCCTGG
>NW_022196901.1:7925768-7934103 GCF_008632895.1 Mastomys coucha | reverse complement strand
AAAAAAAAAAAAAAAAAAAAAAAAAGTTGCCCTGGCCAGCCTCAAGATTGGGCATTCTCCTTCTGTGGCCTCTCAACTGGCTGAGATTACAGGTATATGCCACCATATTTGACAAATTTGAAAACAGCCAATTCTTCAAAAGACACACATTAAAACAAAACTCAAAGCAACAATAAAAAAGTAATTGTATCAAGTGTAGAGAGAACATTGTGAGAAATGGTGAAATTTTATACATGAATTTCTCTCCTTAGAGAAATAAATAAAGAAAAAAAAAGAACATTTATATTTAGAGGTACATGTGTGAATGCATACATGCATGTAGATATGTGGAATATATAGTATTAATTTATATGTTTTGCATAAAAATATATATGTAATACACAAATATGTATATTTGAATAATAAATATAGTAGATCCAATGGAAGGTGGCAGCCCTCTTTTTTGTCCCCTCTTCATTGTTGTGAATACAAAAACATCTTCAATTCTAGAAAGTTTTATGAAAAGGAAATCCCTAGGAACCCTTTAACATTTAACATAATCATGCCATAGTTAATCATTTATAAAGTATTTGACAAGGTGGGTTCCCTGAAGTTGAAAGAAGGAAACAAAAAAAAAAAATTCTAAGTATTTATACAGTCACTTGGATAAAAAATTTTGGATGGCTAAGCTTCATCTAGAATTAAAGACATATGGGAATGATAACAGATCTTAGCAATGTCAATAAGCAGCAGAGTTACAGGGCGAAAACATGCCTTAAAACACATGATTAATTCATTGATTGCTAATATAAAGCATTATTTCTATGACAAACTACAATAAAGTGAGTTATAAGGTTTTGGTAATTTGGCATTCCATATTGCTTTGAAAAGAAGTAATTATAAGGAGAGCTATTTCACAGTATTTGTTTTTATAATGATCAGATTTATTTATTTTTATTATTAGCAGGAGAAACTAGTAGCATTAATAGTGTCCCTTCAATTAGAGAAAGAAATCAAGCATTCAGTTAAATGATCTTGGCGCTTGAGAGATGGCTCAACCATTAAGAGTATTTGATGCTCTTGCAGAGGACCCAGATTTGATTTCCAGGACCCACATGGCAGTTCACAACCATATGTAACTGTGGGTGTCTGGTGCCTTCTCAAGACCTCCTTGTCACACACATATGGCCCCTGCTTTGGCATACATACAGGCAAAACTCTCATACACATGCATATAACATGTATAGCAAATGAATGAATTAATGAATAAATGAATGACTAAATAAACAAATAAAACTCTTAAACCTGTTGGTCAGAGAATGGTTCACCTTCAGTCTGCCTTTCTAGTGTATGCTATAATCATAACACTATAGAAGAATTTTAGATTTCTAGAAACATCCAGAAGGTAGAGCAATTCCTCTACAACCGACTCAAGTTTTCTGCATTATCTACATTGTACGTAGGCTTTTCTACATTTTGCTTTCTATCGCTTATTCATTTTGAATTGATGATTCTGAACCATTTCTGTAATGAAAATTGTCTAAACAAGAATTTTAGAAACCTTCTAAAACTATATACATTATTTCAACAAGAAAACCTGAATTAGTATCATTTTTCCTCATGTAAAAGTTATTATATTTAATTGTAAAAGTTATTACAATTACAGGAAAATTTAGGGGCCCAACTATCTTTGATATAAAGTATATTCTTCCCACATATAAAAGTGCTACTCTTAATAAGATTATTATTTTTTAAAAGTTTTAATGCCTCTTAGAACACATGTTAGTTCCATAGATTGATTACTCTATGTATGAGTAACAAATATTTCCTGGGAAAAACAATAATAATAAATACCAAACTTCATAATACTTGAATTTAATAATTATAGACTTTTTATAAGGATTTTAAAAAGAAAGAAAATCCTTAAGTTAGTTTGATACATGATATATGACATAAAATATAGTGTGAAGATTTAATTTGAGATCTGTCCATCATTACACATGCATCCAGCTGTGCCTTTTTAATATCTGAGAATTTCATATATGAGTATTCTATTTGTATTGTTTTTACCTCTTTGCTTCCCTGTTCCAGCTCTCCACTTCCCCTGTGTCCTCTCACACTCATGACTTAATTATTCCTAAACATTTATACACAAATTCCCACAGACACACATACTTATACAACCCACTGAGTCGGATATTGCTGCTTGGAGGCGTGTATGTTCAGGGATGACTACTTGGGTTGGATAACTCACCAGGGAACTTTTAAACTTTTAAGTAAACATATTCTCCTTTTCTCAGCAGTCAATGATTACCTGTAGTTCTTCATCAAGGAAGGAAATATCCCCAGTCTATGTTGGTACGTCAGCTTGTAGTGCCATCATGCAGGTCTTGTTTAGGCAACCATATTTTTGAGATTGTGTGAGTTCAACTTTCAAGGGACTGTTTGAAAAATGAACTTAGTAGGAGACTTTTCTCTGAGTCCCATTTTTAATAGTTTAATACACGCTAAAGATAAATTTCTGACCTACATTATTTCTTAGTTTTTATTATAGCAAGTCCAGACAATATCTTTATTGAGAAAGGTTCTATTGTAGTTTCTCCTATACAGTATAGTTGAAGTTACATGTACTTAGCTGATTTACTTAAATGGCAGTTGAAAAGATCATCTGGATTAAAAAAGCACCATAATCCTTGAAGTCTGTTTAAAGTACTTAAGAAACTAAAGAGAAGGTATAGTAAAGTGCATGATTCAATTAGGATACAAAAAATATCAATCTCCTCGTAGTAAGTTCCCAATGCCACTATATATATATATATTAATACAGCATTATTTACCACACAACAATCTTACTGTCTTTATTTTACATATATTAATACAGCATTATTTACCACACAAGCAATCTTACTGTCTTTATTTTATATATATTAATACAGCATTATTCACCACACAAGCAATCTTACTGTCTTTATTTGAAGAAGCTGAATAATTTAGTATTGGTTGCCTGTTTGGTGTATGTATATGCCTGTACATGCACATGTATGTGCTTTATTGGCTTACTACATTAGAATGTACAGTTCCATTTAGATAATTTGATTAACTAAGATAACATTTCCACTTTCCTTTGATTTGCCTGTGAAAAGTTACATGGCATTAATTTTTGAAATATTTGATTTTAAAGTTACTAGGCTAAATCTCTCCAGAAGAGACAAGGGATGTAAAGGAAGTTGATTCTCTTTTCCAAAGCAGAAGGTTACACAAAAGATGGTTCCTGTGGGAAGATTCATATTCATCCAGATAAGACTTCCCAGGTCAATGAGTCACTTCAAACTTTGCTTTACTCATCCCTTTTAGATTAAGGCTTGTATGTATATCTTAGGAGTGTCGCTCTTGAATGAGCACATTTACTAATAGAAGACTGGTAACCTGCTTGAAAATTCCCTGGTTCACTACTATTAAAATGCTATAACTTAAGTGTTTATGTGGAAATGTGTGCTCAAATAATGGTAGTGATAGATCAGAATAATTATAAAGAGATGTACATTTTAGTATATACACAATCACTCTAAAAGCAATTGTGCACACAGTTGCTTAATAATTTAAATTATGTAAAATGTCTAGTAATGAGTCTCTTTTATTATCAGAATTCAATATAAATTAAAAGTGTTGTAGCTGCTTTTTTTATTGACAACAAATTTATTTTACCATCTTTTTTCTAAGTATTTGGTTGATTACAATTAAAATAAACTAATATGTTCACAGATAACATAGTTTAAATTCTCCCTAATTATGTTCTTGCAAAAAGTCCAAGCATTTGGTAATTTTTGTAGTATATAATAACTCTTTTATGATGTACCCTTCTTATGTGATAATTATGCTATATTGTTATTTCTAAACTCTTATCTTCTAAACACTTTTTAATGTGAAAGTGAAATTTCAGATATGAGAAAATATCTCCTTGCTAAAATCGAGACAATAAAGTCTGAACCTAGAGTTATTTAATGTGTTATTTTGTCAATATTATAGATATTTAAATACTATTAATAGATCAATAAGATTTCAATAGTTTGTGGTATATGCTTTGTACTATATTAACTAAATGTATCAAAAGTTAAGAGAAGAGAAATTATTTCCCTTCAGATTCTTATGGTCTACTCAGTAATTAGAAATACCATATACAGAAAAACTATTGAATTATCTGACTATAATAGGAAGGGAACTTCAAAGACACAAAAGTAAGGGGAATTTGGCCACAGATTCCTAGAGAAGGAAAGTTCTAAAAACCAAAATTGTTAGGTGTGCACAACTGTGATCACCAAATACTGCCAAATGTCAATCATCATGATTAATATTGCTCCATATTCCCTAAATGTGACTTCGTAGTTTGTTTTCATCTCAAGGCTTATGATATGGAAGACTCAAAGACCTTTAAACCTTACTTTGGTACTTTACATGGCTCTGTGTATTTATAGTAATAATGAAATATTACCAAAACAGATATTTTCCTACTCTTGTTTATTAAATAAATTATTAAATTAAAAGTATTATTTCCAATGAACCAGTCAGGAAATTATTAGGCCTTAAAATGGAGGAGGAAATTTTAGTCAACTTTTGATTATCCCAAAATAATGAAGCTGTCATAAACAATCTAAGATATGCTACTACTACTATTAGAATAAGTGGTCCATTGAAATAAGATAGTCCACATCCATAAGAACATTGTGAAATCTTAGCCCAGCAATTCTATTTAAGCTCGAAAGGACTGCTAGGCCATGGAATGATGCTAGTCCAAGAAGTTATCTACTGAGATGTCTGGTAATTTTGGCAAATTGTATGACAGTTAATATGCCATGCCCATGCAATGAATCATATGAAAGATAAAAACTGTAGTACTTTTACTTCAAGTTCAATTGGAGCATGTCCCAGTATGAAAGAGAAGATATGGGAATAGTGAAGTTTGCCCATGACTCCATTTCAAACCTATAACAGAGAAGCTTCATTGCCTTTGTCATTGATAATACTCCTGACTTTCCCTGAGAATAAAAATAATCATTACTCTGACACAATCAGCTCTGTGCACTCAAAAGACCACCACCACCAACAACAACAACAAAAAAAACAACAACAATAATGATGATGATGATGATGATAATATAATCAGTTTATCTCTGTGCAACTTTCCCTTCCAAAATGTACAACAAGCTCACTGGGTAAGATTTGCTTATGAAAGCAGTTCTGTGCATGGGAAAGGAAAATGACAGTAGTTATTTTTCTATCATTTCACCTAGAGTTTCTACTCATCTTGAATAGTTTCTAAGTACTCTCAAGACATTTGCAGTGACAGACATGTTTCAGCAGACTTCTCCCTCAGAACACAGAATGAAAGTGCCTGGAGTTGAACTTGTATTCTTCTTTCTAAGGAGCAGGAGACCTTGTGAAGTGGTGTCGAATGTGAAGGTTTCCATGTGTAGGTCACCGGACACAGGACACCTTCAGAGTTACTGGGGGATAAGGTTTGGTTTTTTTTTTTTTTTCATTTAATAGAACCATTGAAGCTACTGTAATTTCTAGAATATTCTGTGTGTGTACATTTGGAATTTTACTCTTATAAACTTTATAAGTCTATAAATGATTTGTGCTGTCTTCAACCAACTTATTTAGTACTCTTGACATATAATTGGCTGCTAATAGAGACCTTCAAACAAACTTTCCTTTAGGTTATATCTATCGTAGGTTCCTGAAAGAGATCGACCCACAACCTAACAAATGAGCCCGTGTAGCAGCCCTACCCCTTGCAACATATATTTGTTCACACAAATCAGTACCATGTTGGCTCATTATTGTTGCCTCTAAAATGAACAGAGTGGGAATTTAATATATTCTCCTATTGACATAGTTTTTAAGAATCATGATTAGTTACAAATAGGACACCTCAGTCCCACTTGGTAGAGAGAAGAAAGCTATCACAAGTTGGGAGAGAGGGAGAGTTCTGGGAGGGAAAGTGGACAGGGCCAGTGGGAGTGAGGGGGAGAGGAGAACCTGATCTGGTATTGGGTGAGGGAAAAGGACTGAAGCCCTGAGGGCCTGCAGAAAGAATGAATCAGAAAATAGGAGGTTGGGGGGACCCTCCAGAATGTACCAGAGACCTGGGAGGTGAGAGACTCTCAGGAATCAAAGGAGGGACCTTAGATGAAATGCCCTACAGTGGAGAGAGGGAACTTATAGAGCCCACCTCTCCAGCAGGAAGACAGGGCACCAAGTGAGGGAGGGGTTTGTCATCCCACAGTAACAACTCTGACCCATAATTGTTCCTGTCTGAAAGAATTACAGGGATGGAAATGGAAAGGATCCTGAGGGAAAAAAATAAGGTCTAGCAACAGACTCAAAATGGGATCCAGCTCAAGTGGAGGTCCCAAAGCCTGACACTATTACTGAGGCTATGGAGTGCTCACAAAAAGGGACCTATCATGTCTGCCTTCTGAAAGATCCAACAAGCAGTTGAAAGAGTCAGATGCCGATATTTTCACCCAACCAATAGACAGAAACAGCTTATACCTGTTGTTGAATTAGGGAAGGCTGAAAGAAGCTGAGGAAAAGAGCAATCCTGTAGGAGGACCAGCAACCTCAATTAATCTGGACCCTGAGATCTCTCAAGATACTGGAACTCCAACCAGGCAGCATACACCAGGTGATATGAGGCCACCAACAGACATACAGTAGAGGACTGCCAGGTCTATGTTCATTCAGATGCCATGCATCTAACGCTCAAGAGACTGGAGGCCCCAGGAAGTTTAGAGGTCAGGTGGGTGGGCATGGGGAAATCCATGTGGTGGAGACAGGTGGGTGGGAAGGAGGTATGGGATGTGGAACAGTTGGGGGGTGGATGGTGGTGGTGGGGAATAAAATATGGAATGTAAAAAATAAATTAATTAATAAAAAACAAAAACAAAACAAAAAAGAATATGCACCTTAAAAAAAACACAAATAACATAAAACCCAAATTGAACAATACTAATTTCTCCTTTTTAATTATCAAGAGAGCATTTACACAATATTGAGAGTATTAAAACACTATACAAAGCACAAGGACACAATGGGTGTTTGATAAATGTCACTTCCCTTCTCCAGCAATTTTCCATTTCATAAGTGGGTAAATTCCATGTGAAATTCTGGCAGTCTGAATCGGTACCATTTAATTGTCTCTCAGCTCTCTCCTGAGCCTCCCCTTATCTCATCACACATCACTTCCTGGCTTTTCTTTTTAAGGGCCAAGGTCTGCTCCCATCTCCTGACCTGGACAATCAGTTAGTCTGTCCCTGGCCAGGACTTCAAAACTACAGGAGGCTAAAGCAACTGATGGGTGTGGACAGTCACTCCTGGTTTTGATCCTTCCTGCTCATCTTCTGGCTTTAGAAAGAGGGAGGGTTGAAGGCTTCCACAGAGTGATGACAGGAACCTCCCTCCCTTCCTTATCCTTCACATTTTTCTTTCCACATGCCAAAGAAGAAGACTCTGATTGACCTTGTCCCTGCGGTTGCCATGGGTAACACCAAAGCAGCAAAGATACGCAGGAGCGGGGAGCTCTTATCATCTCCTTTATGCACATGTAATCTCTTTTCTCCAGGTTGATTTCTCCACCTTCCCAATGCTTGTGCACAAATTAAAGAGAATCTTTTTTTCCCTTGGAACTTGAGAGTTTAGGTTCTTTCCCATTCCTTGTATTTGATCTTTCTTTCTTTCTTTCTTTCTTTTTTTATTTTTTTCCTGCTGCAAATACGAGTTCCCAGTTAGAGGGGGATGTAATGTGAAGGGTTTGGGTGGAGAAAGAGGAGTCCACGTAGGGATATTGCATTTTATTAGGGATTGACACTAAATGGTAAAAAGTTTGCCAATTTAACTCCGACATCCTTAATACCTAATGCCTGAGGTCAGCGTCCGCAGCTGCCAGGCATGCATCTCTCTACAATCCAGTCCCCCACATTCCAGATAGCCCTGCCACAGCACAGGGATGTTTCCTCCTCCTGTCAAGTCCCTCCTAGCACTGGGACTTAAGCAAAACCATGATGTTGCGCATAAAGTCACCAGGAAAGGAATGTCTGTTCAGAAAACAGCTCTTCTGAGGCTGCCAGGGCAGTCAGCGACCATGAGCAAGAGGGACAGTCGACAGTGTCCTTGGGATCAAATGCCCAGTGGGGTTCATGTCTGGGCCCACAGAGGATTCCCTAGCTCCAGAACACTTAAACACAACTTCACTTCACAGACAACAAGCTCCGAGGCTAGTGTCTGAGTTCAAAGCCTCTCACTCCACCCCACCCCCTCCCCAGCAAGAAGGATGCGCTTTTCCATTCGAGCGCCA
>NW_022196901.1:7919248-7925758 GCF_008632895.1 Mastomys coucha | reverse complement strand
AAAGGACATCATATCTCAATTTCCCATAACCAAAACAACAACCACTCTCTCATCTACTGTGTCCCCAGCTTAAAGAGAAAAGGGGCGAGCTGGGCGCAGTTGCACTTTGCTTAATTCACCCGGGACCTCCCCACCATCGCGGCTCCAATGAACCTGTAATTGGGAGTCTGGAAGTATGTCCCTAAACTCCCTTAGCTATTCCGGCTAGGGAGGGGTCTAGGAAGCTGGCATCGGGGAGAGAACAGAGTTCTCCAGCAGGGCGCCCCAGGAAGCAAACTTTTGGAGGCGCAGGCTGGCGGGACTTCGAAATGAGATTCTGAAACACAATGACGAGATGGCACTGCGCCCCAGTTGTCGCACAATCTCCGGAGCGGAGCTCATAGGATCTCCAAGCCGGTCTCCGCATCCCGTGCGCTCTCCAGCGCCTTCTCAGACTCGGCAAGGTCCCCAACACCCCAGTCTTCGCGGATTATCACTTGTGATCCACAGTGACCCCCACATCCCTGCTTAGCATTAAGTCGCTAGAGCACCCTCCCATGGAATAGCAGGTGACCCAAACACAGACTTACCTTCCTGCTGGCAACTCTCGTCGCTTTTCCTTTCCTTATGTCGCAGGCTCAAGAGAGAGAAAAGGAAAGCCGGAGGAAGCCAAGAGGACGGCGACCGCGAGCACAGGCGTGAGTTCTTTAGAGCGGCTGCCCGGGCTGAACCGTGGAGCACAGGCTGCCCTGGCAGAGCAATGAGGCGGTGGCTACGGCCAGGCGGGAAGACAGGGGGCGCTCCTGTCCCCTGAGCGCAGCGCCTCTCCTCACGGACAGCGACTCACCAGTTGGCGCTTAGGCCAGCGAGCGTAGTGAGGAAAGGCACGCTCCAAGCAGGAGGGTGGCTTTTAAGTTTGTGGTGTGACCGCAGCAGCTGTCCTGGGAGAGACTCCGTCTTTCTAAAAAGGGGATGCTCAAAACGCCAGGGATTACCTCTCCCTCCAATCTCCTCCCCCAGCTCCCGGCCCCTTCTGATGTGCTGGCAATCCCTCTGAGCTAGCAAACCTTCCCTGTCTCCACCGGGCTGTCCAGGGTGGGTTCGGAGATAGTTCCGGCCGGATCTATGAGTATTTGGGGGAGGAGGGGGTATGTCTGTCCATCAGTAAAAACAGCCTGTGACGTCTTCGTCTGGTCCTGGGTAATTTAGGAACCTGTGTATTCCTTTCACTCTCAGAAAGTTCTCTAAGGACCTCAGGCAGGAGCAATTGCCATCTTATAAATTCCAACTGCCTTGGAAGAGTACAGGTGTTTCTTTGTAAAAAAACAAAAAACAACAAAAAAAAACCCTTCGGCCTGCAGTTAGTGAGCCTGAAGGGTTGAGAAACAGGATCAGGAATTAGTCCTCCTCAGTGATTGACACCCCTGAAGGACCAAGTGGAAGCACTGCAACATGGAGTGCTCACCTGGCCTGAGATGGGGGGGCGAGCTCTCTCTCTCTCTCTCTCTCTCTCTCTCTCTCTCTCTCTCTCTCTCTCTCTCCTCCACCCCCGCTTGTAGATTTTACAAACCTTAAGCACACAACAAGAATAATCTGAAGGAATATGAGCACAAACTCCAGGTATATTTTGTGGAAAGTAAAATTCTCCAATTTGGAAGGAGGGGTGATCCAAAGAAAATCCTGTATAAATAGCTTACTTTGATGAATTTCTTAAAATGCAGAGGCTAATGTAGAGCCATCCGTAAGCACAAGGAAAGGACAAGGAAAGGACCTGTACAATTAAGTCTTGAAGACAGCACCACGGCAAATTCTACTGCTAACCATAACCTAGGTGGCCACACAAAGCTCCCTTGAATTGGTCCCATAGAACCCAAACAAGCAGGGGTTCCCGAGTGTGTGATGGTTTTTTTTTTTTTTTTTACTGTTTCTTACTCAGTCTTTAATTTTTTTTTTTTTTGCTCAGTATAAACTGTTTATTTTAGATATTTTCTTTATTTACATGTGAATTTCTCCACTCCCAGTTTCCCCTCCAGAAAACAAAGGAACAAACAAAAACAACAAAAACAAACCCCTGTTGCCTCCCCCCTCCCCATGCCTGCCACCCCACCCTCTCCCACTTTCTGGCCCTGGCATTCCTCTACACTGGGGATCAGAACCTTCACAGGGCCGAGGTCCTCTCCTCCTATTGATGATCGATTTTGCAATCCTCTACCATACACATGCTGCCTGAACAATCAGACCCCTCCATGTGCAGTCTTTGGTTTGTGGTTGAGACCCTGGGAGCTCCGAGGGTACTAGTTAGTTCATATTGTTGTTCCTCCTAAGGGGCTGCAAACCCCTCAGCTCCACCACAACCGGCATCCTTAAGTGTGATGGGTTTAAACATAGGAGCTGCAAGGCCCCCATGCAACCTTCGCAAATGACAAGAGGATCTGTCTGGTAGTTGGGGGTGGTCCGAAGACACGGGTAAAATGAAAGAAGAGCCTAAGGGTGTCAAAGAAACACTTAATTCAGCAGCCTCCTTCCAGCCCAGAAAACAGGGGACCGCAAAAGCTGAGTCACTTCACATTGTAGGTGGCTGGTGGCAGAATCGTCCTAATGAGGGGCTTAAGTTTCCTGACTCTGACCAAGGTTCTGTACTGTGTCCCATGTTGCCAATCTCTATAACTTTGATTTTGCCTGTCACCATCCAACCCCATAATTTTTCTTTGCACATAGGAAAACTGGAATCTTCACAGGCTATCTCAACCCATAGCAACTTCTTCCTGAAATTTTCTTGTCCGTGTGCCATTCCTTTCATTATTAACCATAACTTTAGTATGTTTAGCATTAGCCTCTAGTTTTGTGTTATTTTATTTGCTTACATTATTAACTATTCATCAAAAATTCAAACTACTTATAAGGCCCCAATACCTCTTTTTAACTCCCACAGCAGAGCTTTGTGGTTTTCCACAGGGAGAATTCATGGTGAGGAATTCTCTACTTTAAAGAGTTATTCATTAATTCTTTAATATTTTCTCAGTTTATTAGCTAGGATATGATGGTTAGCTAGAATTGCTGTTAACTCTTGATTCCCCCCCTTTCCCTCATGTCTAAATTACACAGCTTAGTATCCTTACACTAAAGGACACTTCCTCATTGCTACCATTTCAATTTTCCACAAAGCCCCTACAGCATTAATCATTCCCTCCTGTTTTCCTAAAGCACTTTGATTTCAGTATTATTAGAAACCCTTTTCATGTTATATCATAATTAGTTAGGCATGTGCCTGCACGCAATACAACATGTGGGTTGTTTGTGTGTTTATTTCCCTAGACCCTAATACGATGCTCATGAATTAGCACTGAACTGTTTTAGTTTTAAGTACCCTCACTCCAAATTTAGGTTGAATTTGCCGGAGCCTTCCGAATGCACCATGAGAAAGGAACATCTGGGACGTGGGCTCTGTGCTTTCTTTCCTTTTAATTACTCTGAGCATGAAGCAGGCAGAATCAACTGCAGAGTCCCAAATTATGATGAATGGTCTCAGCTGTGTCTGTGGAACACTGAGACTCTGAGTTCTTAACTAGAATGTCCTAAATCTGATAGGTGTTCAGCAATCTGTGGGTCTGGATACCCTGATAAAACGATGCATAAGATGGAAACACTCAATTGCTGAACTTTTCCCACTGGAATACTTGTTAACTACACTGTATCCCACTAGGGTGGCTTTCAAAACTCCAGGACTCTGAGATAATTGTCATCAAAAGGACTTCCTGTCCTACGGAACTACACTCTATCTGAATTCTTGCAGTGACACTTAGAATAGGGGGAGTCACATTGTTTTGCTAAAATATAAGGTTCATTGTGCAGTTTAACTTGTGCCCAGGGATTACTATTTAGGATCAACAAGCAATCCTTAGTTAGAATGGAAAAATATACATCATCCTTTAGAAGTATCTAATTGCCTCTAGTGTCTGCTTCAGACTTGGAGGAAAATGTAGGGTAGAGAAAATACATATTTTTCAAGTATTTAAAAAAAACTGTTTAAGTAAATTGCATATGGAGAATCCTGCTGCACAGAGGCATACAGAAGATAACTACCCGGTTCAGAACTTCGGCCTAACTATATCTCAGAATTGGGAAGTGTTCTCAGTAGGAGCTACTAGACTGTGACTCTTTTCATGAAATCTACGGTCTTATTTCCCTCTAGTAATATTGCCCCCCAAAATAGAACTTCAGTGATTTTGAAAGAAAAGGGGATGAAAAAGATGTTGAAAATTTTATGCCCAGAGACCAAAAAGAAAAAAGAAAAATAAAAAAGCAGTGTAAAAACAAATGTAAAAACTTGTTCTATCATGAGCACACATAAATATTACAATACGCACCACTTTTGTTCTTTTGCATATTAATACATCAATACAGAAAGATAAGACTGAAACTGGAGCATATGATAATTAGAATGAGTGATACTTATCTTCTATAGGATATTTCTCCTTAGAAGCATTAAGAACTCCCCATTCACACATTTCATTTGATTATAAAAATTCACTCATTTTTAGTTCATTATATTTTTACAGCATCAAATCATTAGGTATACCTAGCTAGTGGTTGAAAACAGCATATCTAACTTTTATCTTTTACATATTAATTACACACATACACAACTGCTTTTCATTATGAGATAATGACAGTAGATAATTTATGATTACTCAATTGGAATGCAAAGCTATCTGAACCTCATGTTAAGTCTTCACTCTGAGCTTTTTTTATACTATGAATAATCACACACTTTCACAGTAGGAGTATCCTCAGAGACTGCCTAGTGAGAAACCATCTGATGAGGAGACCAGAGCCAAGAGAGATGGAATGAATGCCCAACTCTCTCAGGTTCCTGCCCTGATGCCCTGTCTAGAATGTTGCACTATACTATTGAGTCTTTAAAAAAAAAAAAAATCAGCTATTTTTCAAGATTTTCCAGGCCAGAATCTTAGGGTTATATTTACTTAGCTGGGTTGGGGTGTGGTGAATAATTAAATTCAGCAGGAATGTGTTTCAAAATAAAAATAAAAACACAGCCCAACCCCTTTGGCACAAATCCTGGGACCTCAGAAAAGAAAATCCTCCTTGCCTTTGAAATTTACTAGAAGTTGAAAAGGTTTCCATACTTGGAAGTCTACATGGATGCTGCTGAAAGAGGAATTTTGAAGTTAGATAAATGATTCTTTGTTTTCATTTGCAACAATATACTTATATCAATAAATAATCCCCAAGGAAGGAGTTTAAGGAAAAATAATTTCTCCATGTATGACTTGCAAAAAAACACCTTTAAGTTATCTCCTCCCTTCACCCTTGCAATCTATGTGAGGTAATGTATTTTTTAAGGCCAGTGGTGAAGATGGTCCTGTAAGATACCTAAAAGAAGTAATCTTTGTTTGCACAAGGGTGATAAAATGAAGAAAAATATGCCCTCTTGGGGCTTATTTGCTCTGGTTCAAAACTAATTGACAAAGCTCTGTTATTTCCCCAAACCCAAACATACCTATGTCCCAAGTGGAATGAAACTATTCCTTTGTGCCTTAACTGGCAAGCACAGGTTGGTGAAGAGAGCAGACAGACATTCCAAGGCTTCTGCTTTGTTTAAGGTCATAAGCAGCTGCTCAACCACAAAGAAATCACTACTGACGAAAACATAGGATGATTTTCCAAAATAACCCACAGATTTGTCCAGATATGATCAAAATGCTGTCCACATAAGTGTATTAGATAGAATTTCTCTTTTTAAATAGTGAAGTTTTTTTTGGACAGAGTTGAACCATCAGTTTCCACAAGTAGGAGAAAATTCATGATTTCCTCACTACTGTGTTTGTGCCTCTACTTATTCTTTGACTCTGAAACCATACTTATTTTTCCATTAAAATAGTACGATATATAATAAAGCAATTATAAGAATAACGATTTTCATTCTGTCTTATTTCCTTTTTATTTTCCTACTAGGAGACTTCGAAATAAGGATGTAACAAGTATGTTATGTTCTCTGATTCTAAAATATAATTAGTTTTATAATATCACACAAAAATTTCCCATCCTGTTTGAGAAGCAAAACACACAGTTTAATGAACAAATGGTGCCCGTGTTAGTCGGTCTTCGTTTACTTTAACAGAATACCTGAGATAAGGGAACTCGCTGTCTTCTAGATTGGGAGGCTTCAGTCTGTGATTAATCGCCTCTTCTGCTCTAGCGCCTGTGAACAGGAAGCACGTGCTGCAGGAATGTGCGATGGAACCAAAGCATGGACCTATTTATTTACTTCTTACTACTAATTGTAGCCTGTGTTTAATATGTTATTAAATTATCACTATGTTTCAGAAACCTTGCAATTTCATTTTCTAGTTCCTACCACTGGATGAGTAGGCATTGAAAAGGAGAGGGAAGGGGGTGGGGAGTAGATGCCAGAGTCTCACAATCCCCTTAATGACATGGCCTCATGTGCCAAAAGGCTTTACACAGTGCTGTGTTTTTTTTTTTTCTTTTAGATATTTTCTTTATTTA
>NW_022196901.1:7860564-7918791 GCF_008632895.1 Mastomys coucha | reverse complement strand
TGTCAGAGCCTCTCAGGAGATAGCTATATTTAGGCTGGCTTGCCCTTCCTTCAATCCCTGCTCCATAGAGAGTGCTGTGGTTTTTAAGATCTCACTGCCTCGCATATGCTCAGGGACTGAGTAGTGAGTCCCTAGCCTTTAGGGCAATATTCAAGAACCAGGCCACAAAAGCTTCAGCTGTTCAAAAGAATACATCGCAAGCAAACTGTGACTGAGTAATGTACTACCAGGATGCATGTCAGAGGTACAGACTAGGCCAGCTTGCCAAATCCCTATTACAATCTACAATAGTAATTATTATCAACAGAGTTATTACATCAATATTCTGCCAACTAAAGTAATTTAGAATCTCACCATTTGACTGGATCTGCTTTGTGTAATAGTGGGCCAGTGGTATTTCTTCTACCTAGTTTCATTAAACTACTATACAGCTAATAGAATTGCCATTTTCAAGTAATGTTAATAAAATAGGTATTTTTAATTTAATGAATAATAATAATGAATCATTATAATACTGTGTACAAATCATATTCTCCTTTAAATAGACACTTTACTAAAATAATTGTTCTCTGAGCTAAAATGTTGATTTCCAAATTTTGCTTTTGACCCTGCCAGAGAAACATATATACTAAATGCCTATCATAATTCATATAGTGAAAAACTTGTCTTTAACTTTATTACATTCTCACTTCTTAGGAGAGGATACAGTTGGTAAAGAAAGAAGATGACTTCAAAGGTGGGCAAAATAGTGTTACGGAAGATATAGGACAGGACTTGTGAGCTAGCTCAGAGGGTAAAGTAAGGGCTTGCCAGCAAACCTCATGATTTGTATCCAATCCCTTGGACCCATGTGGTGGGAGAGATGAATCAATTCCAACAAGCTGTGCACTGACCTCCACATGTGCACAACCCTGCCAAGGAAATAAAGTAAAATACAAACAAAATTATAAGAAGATGATATAAATATGCAGTTTTTTCTGACATCACTAACTTTTGCCATTTGTGTCTATAGTGCTCAAATTAAAATTCAGAGAAACTCTGCAACTTGATTTCCTAATTTCTCTTTCTCCTATAATTTTAAAGGAGATTTATAAATTTAAGATCGCTTAAATTCCAAGAGATAAAGTGCTTATTGGATTTCTCTGGAACTACAGGCTGGAAGGAAATGACAGACTACTGCAAGTTGTCTTTTTACCTTCACACACCTGATACCTCCAAAATAATAAATGAAAATAGAAATGGTAACTACTCAACCTTACTTTGGACCTGTTATTTTAAAAAGTAAATTTCTAAGGAGTATTTCTTTCATCTTAAATTGTGTTATCTTTAAAATCCATCATAAGTCACATAAAATATGCTGGGTATATTATTATTTCAATAAATGTGGGGTATATAACTAATAAAATGTAGATCTGCTTTACAAGATATTTGTGAATTTAAGGCTAAGGCATTTATATTATTATCCTACCAGAAGAGCATTATATCACAAACTCTTTAAATATACATATATATGTATAAATATATATGCATATATATGTAATTTGTAATTCACTGATAGAATAATGCTCAACTCTCCCAATCCTAGTGGATTTTCTTCCTCTTTGATATTTAATAGAAGCCTTTCCTACTTAGAGTTAGTTGCTCAGGTAGTTCATACAGAGTGTCATATTTTTACTATATCTTAGAATGACAGCATTATAAATTATACCCTTTTGCCCTTTAACCTACGTTACATTTTTGTTACCAGGATTTCCCATATACTTTCTTTGTTGTTTTTCTGATATACATCTGTTTGTCCCTTTATTCCTAGTCTATCAAAATCACATTGATTTAGGTTTGTTTCAGTCATTCAAAATAAAATTGAACTTTCCTGTGAGTCAATTTTTAAAAAGTTTATAGTAGGTGGCTTAAGTACATTATAGTTAATAGTACTGATGTAGTTGACAAACCTCAGTGATTCATGTGTGCTGTCTGTATATATAATGTTACCGTACAGTCATTTTTTCCCTATGCAAGCTGGTTTTCTTTTGTTTTTCCCTTCTTCAAAATGTGACATTTTTCACATTTTGAAGTTGTGAAGTTTGAGTGGGGCTGATTTTTTTGCAAGAGCTTAATCTGCCTCATCACATAAAAACAAGAAAAGGCAAGCAAGCACATGTAGAAGAGAGAAATACGAGAGGAGATACCTCTTTTACACAAGCAGTTCTTACATCTAATCCAGCCATTTAAGAGGGATACTGTCAGTGTTGTACAGCAGTTAATGCACAAACGCATAACTAGTCAAAGAACACATGTTTGTGCAGTGCTAAGCTCTAAATGGAACATCTACATCACACTCTCTTCTCCAAGGCTCAGGAACCATCTCAAAAGAGAGGACAGAAAGATTGTAACAACTAGAAAGTTGCTAGGAATAGACTAAAACAGTATTTGCCGGATATGATAAGCCCTCTGAAATCAGGAACTCATAGCAGCTGTCATTGTCCACACAGGAGCTGCACAGCATCAAGTCAGTTAACACTTTAGCATGGAGAGGGTAGGGGTTCATGAATCCTCATCACTAGCTGAGGATGTACTGACAGATGATGGTGACTTTGGGAGTGCAAGTTATTTGAAGAATGAGGTCATTGATAGATCATCTATGTTCCAAATGATGGCTCTATTCTCATGGGTATATTAGAATCATGAATTAACCTCGAGATGGTGGGGGATGTGGGTGAATATGTAAAGAGTTAGGGAATGGATGAGGCTTGAATGTTTTCAAAATATATTTTATGCATGTGTGAAATTTGCAAAAATTTAATACAAATATTATACTAAAAGAACAGCTTACCCTCAATTGGAGAACTAAGATGAACAACAAAAGCACCATTAATCCACTCATGAAAGCACTACCTCTATGGGTTGATGATCTCTTAAAAGTCTAATAGCCTCTCTCATTATATTGGACATGATATTCAAACATGAATTTCTTGGGACATATATTACCATAATGTTGTTCTATCACCAATCTTGACCTCTTTTCCTTTCTATTCTATTTTCATTGCAGCCCTACTGTACATTCTAGGTCTGGCCTACTCATTCAGGATGTATGTTTGTTTGGTTGCACTGAATTTTCTGTCTCCTGTAGTTATGAGCAAAAGATGACTTCAGGTGAACTCACTCGTTCTACATGGATTGTGTAACAGAGTTTAGTGGAGGTGTTCACCAACTTCCGAAAACAAGACCATCATTCTTTTTGTTTTTCCTGAGCAGTCAGTTTTATGGGTGGGATCATATACTCCACAAAGAAGGATGTAGATCTCAAGAGGTGGATGAGAACTTCTGGATGATAGAAAAGAGAGGTCTTGCCCCCAAGTTGAATTCTATTTTTATTGAGAGAAAGCACAGGTCATTTGTGGTAAAATGAGAACAAATAGAGTTAGGTACCAAGAAGTACGTTGAAGTGTACATAATTCTACATAAGCTTGTCAAAATATTGTATTGAGTATAATGCAGACAGAAGGCATGTAATAAACACAGAGATGTAGGGGGGAGGTGACTGTGGTACTTAGCCATAATCATTCCACATTTCTACTCATTTGTTTTGGAAGTATGTTTATTTGTGCAAAATATATGGTCTATCTAGTGTTTCTGTGCAATATACATGTTCTATCTCTTTTCAGGAACAAATTGGAGGAAGCATTAGAATTAACTACAATTGTAGTTTTGCCACTTATGCTGAAGAAAGAATGAATAATTCATGGAAAGTAGGAATGAAGTGCAGGAAAAAATGGCACATAACTAATGTTGCATAAAAGAAGAAGATTTGGGTAAGTATATAGGTCAAATAGAATTACTATGAGTTTTGAGGAAGATTGTGCCAAATATTCAGTATGCAAGCACTTAGAAAAATTGTAAGTAGGTGAGAAGAATTGGGAAGTGAGATTATTTCATGAACAAAGTACCTGAATTATGTAAAATCCTGAAATAAAACTAAAGACTAAGTAGAACTAAATTATGGCAATATGGGAGTTTCCAATTTTTCTGAAATAAGGGTCTCCTCAAATATAAATCTCAGTATATGAGCATGATAAAGAACATGCTATTTGTAGATGACAAAGAAAATAGGACTTAATAAACTGAACAGAAGAAAGGCATTGGAGAAAAGCAAAAACAACCAAGGAACCAAGTAAAACAAACAAACAAACAAAAAACAATGAAATTCTTGTGCACAGCAGTGATATCAAATCCCCTCCTCTGGGGAGGTCTAATCATGCAGCAATAGCAGAAGAACTTATTAAAAAATTACCTTCCTAGAAAGTATTAAAATACTCTAATATAATACGGGAGTGAGCCAAAGTAGTGAGAATAAAATGAAAAGAATTTCAGCAAGGTACATTGGATAGTTGGGAACTGCATATCATGTCCACTCTAGATTTAAAATAGAAGTAAAATTTTAAAAATAAATACATTTTACCAAGCAGTTTGTAATCACTATTGCTCTGTAGTGAAGCTTGTATTGTAATAAACAATAAAAGCTTTTCTTTTATTGCTAAGAATTGTTTTTGCTATTTTGGTTTTTTTTTTTTCCCTTGAGAATTGATCTTTCCATGTCTTTGAAGAACTGTGTTAGGATTTTGATGGGGATTGCATTGAATCTGTAGATTGCCTTTGGTAGGATGGCCTTTTTTGCTTTATTAATCCTGCCAATCCACAAGCATGAGAGATCTCTCCATTTTCTGAGATCTTTGATTTCTTTCTCAAGAGACTTGAAGTTCTTGTCATACAGGTCTTTCATTTGTTTGGTTAGAGTTACCTCAAGATATTTTATATTATTTGTGGCTATTATGAAGGGAGTTGTTTCCCTAAATTCTTCTCAGCCTGTTTACCATTTGTATAAAGGAAGGCTACTGATTTATTTGAGTTAATTTTATATCTGCCCACTTTGCTGAAGTTGTTTATCATTTGGAGAAGTTCTCTGGTAGAATTTTTAGGGTCCCTTATATATACTATCATACACCTGCAAATAGTTTATTTCTTCTTTGCCAGTTTGTGTCCCCTTGTTCTCTTTTTGTTGTCTTATTGTTCTAGTTAGCATTTTGAATACTATATTGGATAGATATGGGGAGAGTGGTCATCCTTGTCTTGTCTTCAATTTTTGTGGGATTGCTTCAAGTATGTCTCCATTTAATTTGATATTGAATGTTGGTATGTAATAAATTGCTTTTATTATGTTTAGATATGGGTCTCCAATACTTTTAAGATGAAGGGGTGTTGTATTTTGTCAAATGCTTTTTCTGCATCTAAGGAGATGACCATGTGATTTTTTTTTCTTTGAGTTTGTTTATATAGTGGACTATGTTAATGGATTTTTGTATATTGAACCAACCTTGCATCCCTGGGATGAAGCCTATTGATTGTGCTGAGTGATGGTTTTGATGTGTTCTTGTATTTGGTTTGCAAGAATTTTATTGAATATTTTTGTATCATTATTCATAAACAAGATTGGACTGAAGTTCTCTTTCTGTGGTTGGGTTCTTGTGTGGCTTAGGTATCAGAGTAATTGTGGCTTCATAGGATGAATTAGGTAGTGTTTCTTCTGTTTGTATTTTATGGAATAGTTTGTGGAATCTTGATATCAGATCTCTGAAGGTCTGGTAGAATTCTGCACTAAATCCATCTGGCCCTGGGCTTTTTTTTTTGGTTGGGAGGCTTTTAATGAATTCCTTATGGGGTATGGGCCTGTTTAGATAGTTTACCTGCTCTTGATTTAACTTCTGTATGTGGTATCTGTCTAGAAAACCATCCATTTAATCTAGTTTTTTCAATTTTGTTGAGTGTAGGCTTTTGTAGTAGGACCTGATGATCTTTTCAAATTTCCTCCATTTCTGTTGTTATGTCTCCCTTTTCATTTCTGATTTTGTTAACTTAGATACTGCCTCTGGGACCTTTGGTTAGTTTAGCTAAGGGTTTAATCTATCTTACTGATTCAAAGAACCAACTTTTGGTTTTGTTTATTTTTTGTATTGTTCTCTTTGTCTCTATTTGGTTGATTTCCTCCCTGAGTTTGACTATTTCCTGCCTTTGACGCCTTTGGGATGTGTTTGCTTCTTTTTGTTCTAGAGCTCTCAGTTTTGCTGTTAAGTTGCTAGTTTAACATCTCTCTAGTTTCCTTACCAGGGAACTTAATGCTATGATTTTCTTCTTAGCACTGCTTTCATTGTGTCCCACAAGTTTGGGTATGATATGTCAACATTTTCACTAAATTCCAGGAAGTCTTTAATTTCTTTCTTTAGTTCTTAAACAAATGAATTCATAGTTTAGCAACGCTAAGCCAAAAAAAAAAAAGACTATAATTTAACATTTAACATTTAACTGACCTTTTCTGTTTAACCACTCCCAAATTAGTGACTTTTTCAACTTGCTAATGATATTTGAAATTGACTGAATATCTTTCCAAAATGCTTGAAAGATGAGATTCTTTAAATTACAGCTATTGATTTAATATAATAAAAACAGATTGTTGGCCATCCAGTGTCATTTGTTGACTTAATTGGACTTAGAGATAATTTTTCCATGAAACAGTTTTTACCTGCTGGTTTAACTACCACAACTAAGGAGTCCTACAAGATCCAAACTTATTAGTTGTGTTGCTATGGAGTCAGCATGTTTATGGTTTTCAGTGTGAGGTGATGAGGCCAAGTCTCAAGCCATGAAGCGGAAGAATGAAAGTCCATAATGCTGGTCATCATTATCATCCAAATGTTAAGCTTCTTCTTTGCTAATAAGACTAAGAGGAAACTTTCAAATCCTTAGAAGAAGGATTTGAATTAAAGAGACCATGAAAGGGAAAGTTTCCTCATCTGACTAACTATTATTTTCTCTAGCTGTGGGGAGTTGCCTCATGCATAATTCCTAACTTCAGTCCTACTTGCCATCATTTTGGACTCATAAAGACTTTTAACACATAATTACTGCTTTTCTTGGTGGTAGTGGTGGTGGTGTGTGTAGCACTGATTTTGAAATCAAAGCTGTAAACCTAGAGTGTCCTTCCTTGGTGACAGCTCTTGTAACAAATGTGAGGTGTTAGCTATGTCAAAGCCTTCAAATTGTGTTTTCATCATGACTTGAGTTATTGAGTTTTTTTTCACCTCATATTTGTTGACCTACTGATCAACCAGGAGCTGTGCTTTCTATTGTATGTAGCCCAGCATCTCAAGGACTTATGATAATGAATTTAGAACTTTAAAAGGGTTCTTCTGAATGCATGTAGCTTTTACATCATTGTGAAAGTTGAAAACTTTCAAGATGAAACATTCTTAAATTAATAATGGTATTTGTTTAAATTATAACTGTTTTAGAATGAATTAATAAAAGTAAAGACAATCTAAGTGATAAGAAGAAAAATTCACATTGCACATTGATAAGGTAATAAGGTTTCTTGGAGGAGGTGGAACAAGAGGGAGAGGAATTCAGTAACCCATTTAAATGCATGTAACTAACTAGAATAAACATCCTTAACTTACAGGTATCTTAAATGTTCTCACAACAAAACAGGGTAAGCAGGTGAGATGGTAGATTTATTAATAAGCTTGATCAATTATTCCACAAAACAGCATATATGCATATATTCCAGATGTCTATAATTATGATTTATCATTTAAAATGCCTCCTCTTTCTCTTTCTTTCATTATTGTCTATTTTTCTTTTTTGAAAGCCACCCTTTCTACGTTCTTTTCCTTAACTTACTTTAGCAAAAAGCCTTTAAGCTTTTCCTGAAAAAAAAAAAAGAAAACAAAGAAAAGTTTAGACAATTTAACTCTTCCTTTTTTTTTATAGGAAACTACAGCCGAAGAAATAAAGCAAAAATCTGAGATCTACAGTTTCTTTTCATGAAATTTGAGCTTTTTTGTCATCTTTTACCTATCTTTCTTTTTTCCCTCATGGAGTTCTACAGAATCTATAGTAACTGAGGAAACTATATTATTAGGAACTCAGACAAGCAACAAGCTGCTGCTGTAAGTTGAGGACTGCATATCACTGGGGCAGAGCCTTCTTTTGCATAGAGCCTCTTTATGCTTTTCTTTATCTAGGACACTTTTCTCTCCTAAAACTCTATAGGATGCATTTGGCTGTTCCTTGCTTTCATTTTCACCACACCTTCTCTTTTCTAATCTTCATTATCTAAAAACAAAAGTTTTTCGTATTTATATTTCCAAAGACAACCCTTGCTTATATCTTTTTGTCCATCCATCAAAGAATGAGTCTAAACATGTGTGTATATATATATATATAACAGAAACAGGAATCTCTTTTAGATAAAACTTACATAAAAACATTTGCTAATATTTTTATTGTTCAAATTGTATGCATCAAGTTACCTATTTATAAGTTATATCTGAAAAGTATTTTGAAGCTTCATAACCAAGGTACTGTTCATCAAACAGTAAGACCAAGGCATCTCAAAGGTCAAAGGGAAACCCAGAAGACTTGAAAATTTTACTCTTGTCTAGATAGAAATAGAACAAGATTACAGACATTTACGATGCCATTTCTCAGTCAAGAGTGGCTGCAGTTGCCAAGATCTCATTTGGCTTCATATGACCCTCCATCAAGAAGTGGTTTGTGGACCTTGTAGGCTGCAAAGGCCAGCTGGAATAAGAAAGATTTCTTTAAAAGTGTGGAATGGACAGAGTAAGAGAGTAAAGCTATCAAAAGCCCCGAACCATTGCTATTCAGGGTAATTGTTCTTTCTTTCCATGGTGCCATCATCGCATGCAGGAATAAAGAGACACAGATGCACGCATTTAATCCCAGTACTTGGGAGGCAGACACAGGCAGATTTCTGAGTTTGAAGCTAGCCTGGTCTACAGAGTGAGTTCCAGGAAAGCCAGGGCTACACAGAGAAATCTTGTCTTGAAAAAAAAAAAGAAGAGAGACACAGAAGGGTAGATGAATCATAGTCTTTTCTCATACTGTGGCTTTAATAAATGCCATTAAATACTTAAAATCTTTAGCCTTGCTAAATATGCATAAGTATCGATGGTATGATTTAAAGCTTTGAAGATTAAAGTGTGAATACCAAAGATTTCTGTTTGGAAGAAGATGGTGAAGAGATTTACACCGTACTTCCTCTTAGAGAAAGGACAGACCAACTGTGAAATGAGTTCCATCTCCATGTTTGCTGCATCTGTTTTTCAGATACCTACATCTACACGATCACTCACTTCATGGCTAATAGACTGCCAACATGTTCAATAGAGTCTGCTTCTGCTTTAATTTGTAATTGATAATATATCTTGATATTGTCTAAGGGGAACAACATAAAGTCTATTTTAAAGATATACTTACAGAGAGAGTGGAAATCAGTTATTACTATATCCTTTTCACAGACTATACAACCACTATAATAAAGGTTACAATTCAAGTTGAAATTAGAATATTAATTATATTAGTTTCTCTGATTTGACATTTCAAAAATTGTTAGAGTGAGTTGTGACATGATTAGTGGTCATAAGCAGAAAGCTTATGTTTTCATATTTTCTTTCAGCAAGACACTAATTAGAAGGTATTAGTGTCTTGCCATCTATGTTTGTGTCAAGAAGGTAAAATAACAACTGTCATGTTGAAAAAGGTACCACAATAAGTGTCCAAATGTGGTATTCTTAGCTAACGATTATGGGATAATGACATCCCAAAGTTGATTGCAGAGAAAGCAGTTAGCTAAAACCAGCTGCAGCAAAAACCAAAATTATAATTTTCCAGACTGTAAATGTTCCTGATGATATCAGCTGAAAAGGAAGCTAATCATTCTACTTTAGAAGAGATATTGACAAAATGTGTTTTAAATAAAATTGAAAGCCCAGGTGGAAATTTTGAAAGCTTGTATATCTTATCACTTTACTATATTGCCATTTATCTGGAGTCAAGGATTAAAACCATTTTTTCCTAATATTTTGTAGTTCTCAATGCAGACAAATATAAATAAATGAAAAAAGGCAATCACATTAACATAGTAAAAATATTAAGTGTATATTTTATCATTAACAAGTGGGGAATGCTGTAATTAGATATTAACCCTGGTAGTTTTTAATGTAAATGATAATAACAGTTCTTTGGTTTTATTTAAAATTTTCATACAATATATTTCTCTCCCCCAACTCCTCCAGATTTTCCCCACCTACATACCAAAATTCATGCTTTCGCTTTGTGTCTAAAACTCAAAACTTAAACAAAAACAAACCCAAATACAGAAATCAAAACAAAAAAACTGTTTAAAAAAATCAAATTAATAACTACACACACATACAGAGAGAGAGAGAGAAAAAACTAAAATGAAGCAAAAACAAGAAGCTACTCCCCACTCCACAAAGCCCATAGAGTTCATTTTGTGGTGACCAAGTGCTGTTGGCATGGAGCCTGCCCTGGAATCTGATTGGTAGATCAGTGACAAGCCACAAGAGGAAACTGATTTCCCTTTGCCTGTAGTTATCAATTGCAAATAGCTTCTTGGTGAGGAGTGGGAGCCCATTTCTAATTTCCTTTTCAGTGCTTGGATTTTGTTTGGTTTGAACATCTACAACAGGTCTTGCCCATCTTGCCAGTTTTTGTGAGTTCATATGGGTATCAATGCTACGGTGTCTGGATGACACTTGGACTCATCCCCCAACTCTGCCTACTTCAATCTTTTTGGCTCCTCTTCTGCAAAGATCCCTGAGCCTTGAAAGGAGGGGTTTCATAAATATTTCCATTTAATATTTAAGTGCTCCAAAGTCCCTCACACTCTACACAATGTTCAGTTGTGGGCCTCCGTGTTAATTATCATCTGCTAATCTCCACAAGTGTTAAATTTCTAGAGATAACATGAAAACAAACATTTTATCCTTATTATTTACTTGGAAAGATAAAGAATTTAGTCATAGCATCACTAACTGCCATGTCCACTGAGAGTTAGATGAAGATAATTTGTTTCTTCCCCTGACTTCAGATAGAATTTGTGTTTCAAAAATTTGAATTTCAATTATGTAAAGTGATGGTTCCTAATTTACTCAGGTTCAAAACATGTATGTTCAATGAAATAAAGTTTACACACTTTTTATCAATTGTAAAAAATCATAAACAATTAATTTATGTTATTACATTTGCCTAGTTATTTGTAAAATAGTTTGGCTTAAAAATTTCCATATTTATGCCACAAGAAGTTGGTATGCATTTACCCTATTTGATCATTAAATTATGAAAACTTAAGCATTTCTAAAGATCAATCATAGAAATCAACAAGTTTGATCTTAAATACATATGATAACTGAAATTAAGCAAAAATAAGCAAGCAGACAAATGGAAAACCCTACAAAAACAGAGGTGCTCCACAAAGCATCGAGAAATTAGTGTATTATTATACCAAACATAAAGAAAACCTGCCCTATCAGCATTTTTCTGGAAGTAAAGCTTTAAGAAATTTTGCTTCATTTTGTTTTCCAGAGATTGATTTTGTGAAGGTACAATTTAGAGTCAGTCTTGGGTTAACTTTTGGGTTTATTACTTGTTCATTTAGCATTCTTCCAAAACCTAAATTCTGCTAGTCCTTTGCTCAACATCCCCAAACTAGAAATTTGAGCCTAGAGCAGCAACAGTATTAACTTGTAGAAGATAAGTTTGCTCACTCTCACCTCCTCCATCAGGTCTCGCCCTGCACTGCCACTGGAAAATGTGAGAAGGGAAGGCTGTGAAGAAAGCAAGCAAGCAGAAGGCTGTTAGCAAAATCCTTTCTTACTCACATGTATGTTTATTTAAATAAAGCTACAAATCAACACTTCATTAGAAAACTCTAGGTATGTTGATTACAGGGGATAACCACCTCACATTAATACAGAAAGACATGTATATGCTGACTTAGGCACAGGGACAAGTGCAAATTTATAAAGGTTGAGTCTTATTTAATGCCAGATTAAAGCTGCAACATATTATATGGTCAACTTACCAATATAATCCTAAGCAACACAAAATACATTAGTTATGATTAGTGCACCGACTATGATTAGTGCATTGTTTCAGCACTGAATGTCATATATGAGCCCACTTCTTTTTTCTTTTATTGAAAATAGAATTTTTTTTCATGCAATATACTCAGACTATATATTTTTTTCTCTTGCAGCTCCTCTCTCTTTTTGGCCACCTCTCCTCCTCTCCAATTTTTTTGTCTTCAGTTAGAAAAACAACAGGTGTCTAAGGAATAAAATAAAACAAAAACAATTTGGAATAGTACTAAACAAACAGAAAGAAAAGAGCCAAAGATAAATCTTGAGAAGCACTTAAAGACACAGAGACACACATGCTCAAACATGTAGAAATCTCATAAAATACCAAACCAGAAACTATAATATGTCATATTATATTATATTATATTATGAGGTATATATTATATATTATATTATGAGGTATATATATATATATGCCAAGGGAAGTTCCTTAAGAAGCTGGGAGTCCGTCTACCTCAAGACCCAGCAAGAACACTCCTGAGCACGTATCCAAAGGAGGCTTCATCATGACTACTTATATACTTGTTCAACTGTGTGCATTGTTGGTATGTTAATAATAGCCAGAATTTGAGAACAGCCTTGATGTCTGTCAATGGATAAATGATTAAAAAAAGTGATACATTTACACAATGGCTTATTACTCAGCTGTTAAACATAATCATCAAACTTACAGGTAAACTCATCAGTCTAGAAAAATCACTTGTTTTATTGCAACTTTCATCAAAGTACCAAAATTCTGGCAAATAGCACTTATCCCAGATTTCAAACACAGTCTAGA
Source organism: Mastomys coucha (assembly GCF_008632895.1). Classification (NCBI taxonomy): domain Eukaryota; kingdom Metazoa; phylum Chordata; class Mammalia; order Rodentia; family Muridae; genus Mastomys; species Mastomys coucha. Next base: position 7,905,996 of record NW_022196901.1, on the reverse strand, counting down.
CTAATGAAAAGATTACCGTTAGACTTCTATGAATACTGAGGTGGACTCTGAAGGGATGGTAAGAAGAAACTCTCAGTGCAAAATATACTCATGCTCTGAACATCATCAATTACCCGAAGCAAAGGGAGTTTTCATTCTTCATTGAATCGCTCCTTGTCTTTTTCTTCTCATTTCACCTTTCTCTTGACCCATAGTTTACTTTTGAATACATTTTTATATAAAACTATCATCCAACATAATATGTAAAATTCAAACATTTTAAAATTTTCTTTATTTACACGTAAATTTCTCCTTTCCCAGTTTCCCCTCCAAAAAACAAACAAACAAACAAACAAAAACAACAAAAACAAACCCCTGTTGCCTCCCCCTTCCCCATGCCTGCCACCCCACCCTCTCCCACTTATTGGCCCTGGCATTCCCCTACACTGAGGCTCAGAACCTTCACAGGGCCGAGGAGGTCCTCTCCTCCCATTGAGCTGAAGTAAAAATACTGGTTGATTATTATGTTAATACATTGCCTTAAATCAAATTCAAACTTTTTAAGGCAATGTATTAACATAATAATCAACCAGTATTTTTACTTCAGCTCATTTTACATGCAGCACAAACATGTTCAATATTGTGGACTTGTCAACTAAGAATATTTTAAAAAAACAAAACAAAACAAAAGCAAAGAAAATCTCATTTTATGCCTCAATTATCAAGCCTGTCTGGCTTATTCTTAAATATCACACACATTTCCTCTGTTTCCAAGTTTACCGTTCAACAATTTATGAGAATGTCAATATTGGAGTGGAAAGCCTGGAGCATCAGAGAAAATTGTGGAGCTTTTGGTTTGAAGTGTATTGATCCAATCTCTCCATCTACTGATGAAAATCTGAGGGTCAGCATTGTTTGCCAAAGGTCACATTTGCTAATGGGATATTCTGAACAACATCTATTTCAAGCAAATTCTATTACACACAGCAGTCACTCCCAGCAGATGCCAATTAGCTAATTCCACCACAAGCCGCTTCTGTGATCACAAAATACGGGTCTCTACACTTGGCAAGATTAACTATTGATTTCTGTGCCTTTTTCTTCCATTAAAACTGGTTGATCATTATGTAGTCTTAGCATAAACGTTTTTAATTGGGAAATGCTTTTTTTTTCAACTACCTTATTTATTCAAAGTAAAATTTCTCCTTTTTATTTGGTTAATACTTTTAATGGATTCTCCAAGTGACTACCATTTGACATTCTAAAGACTACTGAAAAGCACCCACATGTGCCCAGATATTTTAGGATCCTCAGGAGACTTCCCATGGGAAAAATCAAGAGAACAGTGATTCTAGCTAACTAGCACAGAACAGAAATTATATATAATTATATATAATTTGACCTATTTCATTTAATATTAATTAAATATTAATATCTTCACAACTAATGTAAAATATTCAGTAGTACAGAAGATTATTTATTATATTTAAGTGACTAAATATTATTCATAATTAGAAGTGGAAGCTCTTCTAGTTTAATGAATGAAGGAGAAGCAAATCAAATATTGTTGATTACTAAAAATGTATATTATCAAGATAACTCACAAATAAATGTCAAACCAGAGTTGTTATGAACGTTATAAAGACACATAATGCTATGAGAGACTTCAAAAGTGTGTTACAAATTCTCTATAATTCAGTATCTCACAGATGAGTCATCAGTACTGTTTAACTACAATGAACAAATGTGATTAAGAATAGGAAGAAAAAACTCTTACAAGATTTCTAATTATTTCTAAAGATACATTGTTTACCAAAATTAGATAAAAATACAAAAATAAATGGGACCTAGTTCCAAATACTGTTTCTGTTTCTGTTCTCTAATACCCCTGTAATAATCCTTTCTTTTTCTGGAACATTTTCCTGAAATTTTCCATAGGTAACATACAAGGCATGAGTAACTTTTATACCAGCGGTTGCAACATCACCATAATAGCCGTCCACAAGAGTGGCTGGGGACCTATATGCATTCATAGGGAGACTAATATCTCATTTCTTCATCCACTGCTAGGTTTGTAGCAATGGTACATTTAACAAAAGCCAAGCTACCAAGAGGAAAGTATATAAATGTCACACAAGCTTGTCACAGGAGCTTTCAGAAATGATGGCTTACAGAAAAAAAAAAAAAAAAAAAAAGGAAAAACATGTATTTTTAGGATTAGGTTGGACGAAGTGCTACAGAGTCATGGAGCAGCATGCTTTGTCAAGTGGAACCTCATCAAATGTTTCTTAATTGATGGTGGGTTGAGAAGTGATGGGGCCAGTTAGTTCAGATTCTCCTGGGCTTTCAGAAGTACAATTGTTTTTGGTTTTGTTTGTTTTCCTTATTCCACAAACAGGGTACTTCTCAAACAAAGGTCTGATGACTTGCATCTATGGACAAGGAAATATGAAGAAAGAATGTACTTCTCAAACTTTAAGCCCTGCTTCTACTGTTACTCTGGTGCCATAGTTTCTAACAATGAACCGCAAATATCTTCCCTGCAGTGTGAACCTGACAGACCAGTGTCCTGGAACAAGGTTGATCAATTATTGGTTCTTTCTTAACAATATAGTAGCTACATGCCATCTCTTCTTACTTTAGACATAGATTTAGATGTAAATGGAAGGAAAAGCTATAAATAAGTGTGCATAGTCCTGTACGGCTATATGTGCATGAGACAACATATTTTTGCTAGACTTGTTTAATTATAAATGAAAATTATTTTTGGAGTGAAAACCTCACATTTACTTTAAAAGCACTAATAATATTTTCAATATACACACTATTTACTACTTTTTCATTATTTTTAATTCAATTGGTAGTAGTTTTATATTCATTTTCTACCTGTAGGTGATGCCTTTTTAAAATAACATCTAATAATATTTTTGCATAGAGTATTAAACAGGTTATACTGTTGGGTAAAATATTGCTCATTAGAAAATTTATTTTGTCTAATATTAAAATTAATATTAATGTAATAGATTTATTCTACAACATTAAAACATTGTTTGTAAGAATACATATTCAAATGAACATAAGGACTTTATATGGCCAGATCAGTTTTCTCAGACATTAAACCATTTTAGTACCAGTTGTGTATAAAGCAGAATTGTCATGGCTATAAATGCAGTGATGTCATCATCATCTTACATGTCTTATCAGTAAGTAGTTTGTTAATAAGAGTACATAACTTACAGGCACATATGAAGATTTAGAACTTTTACTTTTGGAAGCAGGAACATATGAAAAGGTTTTGCTGTATCTTTGGATACATTTTACCAATGCTAAATATATCTACTATCTGAAGGACTCAAACTTTAATATTAAAAGTTCACTTAAACTGTAGACATTTAGGACTCATGATTATATTCTTCACTTTATTCATATAAAGTATTGTGTTGCCTTAATCTAAATTTTATGTTAAACAGGAATCTTTATTTGTTTCCAGCAAGTGCTTTGTTAGTAGAATTATAGATGATGTATTTTTAACTTAAACGGTACATCTTTAGGGAACTGTTGTAATATTCAGTCTGCCACAGTGTGTTTCTCTCCTGATGGATAAGCAGAGTTCTTTTGAGGTTGTGGGGCCTTTCAATAATACTGGAAGGCAGAATATATTAGGGCATTCATGAGAAGTGTTGGGCCTAAGAGTATTGAAATCTTTGACCTCCGTGACCCACATAACGTGAGGAGCACTGCAGATGCATTGGATACATTGGTTTTATTTTTAATTTTCATTCTGTTTGTACAGTATTATGCTAAAGTTAATTTAGTTTACATCAGCAACATTTCTAGATGTGGCTCTGTTTGGCTGCCTTTCAGTCTCATGGGCTATATAAAATACATAAATTATTAAGCTTAGCATCATTGAAAACATGTGCATCTATATAAAAATGTCATACATTCAGTGGCTACCATCTGTGGCTATGGAAATATAAACCCACAAACGTGCACAATCCTGTATATTGATTCAAATAAACAAAATCCACTTGGATACATAACCTGATATTGTGGTTTGGGTAGGTACCACTTCATTTTGACGAACATCAAATGGAAGAGTAAAAGAATACACATATTGTTTTGGTTAGTTGGCACTTTCTTTATCCAACAAACATGATCCACTCTTTAGAGTAAAATCATGAATTCAGTGTTTCAAAATGATAGCACCATAGATCTTTGCACATTTCAACATTATCATCTTTGGAAAATATACTTTTGTACTTTTGTTGTAGATATACCATAATATGTTTGCACTGTGTCGTTAATTATACTTAGGGTAATACTTCTAGTATCAAGTGTCATGGTAGAGAAAAATAAAACTACTCAACAGAAACATATGATTTAACTTTAGTTGGAGGGACTTGAAACACTGTTAAATGACTTATTTTCTAACTGTTAAAGTAAGTTAAAAGATCAGTTCTACATATCAGCTCAATAACAAACACTATAAGGATTGCTCAAGGCATGGATATTTATACAAACTCCTTTGATGTTTTGGATCTTCATATAAAATTTTTAGAATTTCCTATGGACAGAACACAAACAACCCTGTTGTTCCTTATGAAGATTAGTTAAATTTTCTATTTATTTTTGATACTTAAGAAAGGTCCTATGGAAATATTTAACTTTCCTGCAGCTAAGATCATAACAAATTTAGGATTACGTTCAAATCAACAGGAAATTTTATAGAGTTTTTCAAACTCCCCACTCTTTAAGAGCTTCAATATTTGCAGATATCAGCTTTATTTTCACCTCTAGATTTTGTGAAATTGTTATTATTGTTATTCGTGTGTTAGTAAGACACTGGGGACTAGGAACACCAATTACGGTCACACAGTTAGTGATCTGGAAGTTTGGATTCTTCTGTAGTCTCACTCTATGGCATTTGTACCTCACTTGTTTTGCTCCTCAAAAGAAGATATTGGCTTCAGATTAAGGGAACAATAACTGACACCATTTTCCCCTCTCATTGTCCATCCTCATTATATTGTCTACGGACGCCTTATAGTTAAAAACGTTTACTGGTGATTGTACTAGCTTTTGTTTCTGAGAGCTCTGTTTAGCCTGGAGAATCAGTAGGGTTTGGTAAACTAGCTCGTCTGCATGATAACTCGATATTTATTAGAAGTCTTCTAACTTGAGCTTCTTATATTCTCTTAAGGTATTTGATTCAGGCACATGGTTATTCCAGGAATTTTCACACCAAGGACAGCATATAACCTGAAATCCCTCAAGAATGATGTCTGAAAACAAACAGAGGTTAACCAAACTGCTCTGTCAGAGAGATATCTAAGACACACTTGTGTTCCCCACTTCGGCCTTAGCCTTCTGTGCTCTGAGGAGCAAGGAAGCAATAGGCTAGAAAGAATTAAAAATTTCCCCAGGAATGCCTGCTGAGAGAAAGGAAAATGTGAAACCTGGTGATAGCTGAAGAATGAATTTGTTTTGCAAGAAGAAATTCCACACAGTTCTGAGGAAGGGCAGGACAGATCAGGCAGATACAAGAATGGGTCAAAGATGGGCCGGAACGCCCTTAACTGCTATTGCTTAGCTATTCATGATTCTCCAGTTAAACTAAAACTTCTTGTTAGGGCTCAGAAGATGGACTGGAGTAATCACTAGGCCCCTTTATTTGTTATTAGTTTCATTTTTCCACATTGAATAATTTTTTTCTCAAGAAATAAGAAAGAAATTTGGTTCTAACAATAGGACTATCTTACATACCTGCAGATTTTATAGTCTTTTTCAGATAATTCTTTGAGACTGTTCATATACTTTCAGATGATAATTCCATGCATGTGGCTTGCAAAGGGAAATTAGAAACATTTGATATATCTTTCAGTTTAATTTCATTTTCATTAAAAATATTGTTTTATTTAGTTATTATTTAAATCTTCTATGGGTAAGTATATGTTACTGTACAATAGGAATAATTGGGTTTGTCACTATCATCACAAATCTCATTAGAGAAGTTGTAAGTATTGAGGTGCTTGATGTATAAAAGTATTATTAAGTTTCCTTGGGATTTCTAGTTTACCAGGGATTATATATATTGAGTAAACAAGGTTCCCTTGTCAGTCTGAGGAAGCATCAGCCAAACCTCAACCTGGAGTACACACTGAATGCACATCGTTTGCTCTTTTGTATATCCTGGAGTACACACCAAATGCCCATCATTTGCTCTTCCATGTATCAATTATTTTTTTAAAGCAAAATAAATCACTTCAACTTGTGCCAGAGGACAAGTATTTTTCTAGCAGAATCCCATTTTAGTTTCTTCTTCAAGAAATATATATATCACATTATATACCAAAAATACATGTGTTCAAAAGATGTAATACAATAATACTATTTTAATGTACCTGGTGGTAAAAGACATAATACATCCTAGTGAAATTTGATCTAATGTCTGTGTTTTCATTCATGCTCAGTCAATAGGACTTTTTACTACTTTTGACATTTTAGTACCAATATCAATTTACTGAGACTGACAAAATTTGGGTACAAAAACTTTTAGTGTCAAAGAAAATGTTATATTTTTCTATTTTAAAGTAGTTAAAGTATTTTGTTATTTCCACTAAATGCAAATTATTGGCATTTCTTTTCTTATTTGAAACATTTAATTTTTATGTGTATATAGTCATATCTGTACATATGTGTACATGTGTCTGGTGGCCATCAAACACTCATCAAGCACTTCATGATTTTTTTTTGAGACAGCATATAAACTAGAGCTCACTGACTGGCTATTCTGATGGCCCAGTGAGCTCCAGGGCACCTCCTGCCCCCTGCCCCAACCAACAGCAAGATTACAGGCGCATGTTGCTGTTCTATGCTTTTACATGAGTACTAGGTATCCAAACCTATTAGTCTTCATGCATGTGTGGCAAGTAATTTTCAAATTCTCAAGCCTGTAGCATTTAACATCATAGTTAATTTCTTCTTCATAATATTGAATTCGTTTGCTTAAATGCCAATCCAACATAGCTCCAGGAAGTTGGACCTGACTGGAGCAGTGAGGTAAGGAAGAAAAGACAGACAGGCAGGCAGGCAGGCAGGTAGACAGGCAGACAGGCCAGCTGGCTGGCAGTCAGACAGTCAGACACATAAACACACAGAAAAGCAGGGATCAGGTAGAGTGGAATCCCTGATACAAAAATTCCAGCACCCTGGGAGCTCTGTATTTTTATTATATACAGTTAAGCAGGGAAGCAAGTTTATTATGTACAGATAAGAAAGAAGCACAGGTGGATCAAGGAGACAAGTTTAGCTATCTTCAGTAGGAGCTGTCTCTATAGGGAGTAGTCTTTAGGTGGTAAATAACAGTCATGGGGAGAGGGCTAAGGGAGAAACTTTTTAGGACATTTTCTGCACAGACTGTCATGCACACAAGGGCCAGAGGAAGGCTTTGTCATTTTACTCTGATCCTTACTCCAAGGAGATGTTGCCATTTTCCATAGATCCTTGATATGCCTGTGTCCTTGTCAATAACAAACACTCACTCAGGACTCTACTAATTCAACACTTCATCCACACTACACACAATTCTCTACTTCATTCTATAACCTGCAGGCTTCATCAAATTTAAATCTACTAAAGTCTCTCTGATCATTAAATCCAATAATCTATTTAAATTTCTTAGTGCAATGTTTGGACTTCACCATCCTATTCAAATGTTCACTTATAATACAAAAATAGAGCCATAATTATTTATTTAGTTTTAAATTTTAATGAGGTTATAAAGTATAAAGTATATAATGGATGCAATCCAAGCATTACACACTTTTTGTATGATCTCTTTATTGGTCTGCTGTTATCTCTACATGTAGCTGCAATGCTGTAACAGATGGACTAGGTAAACATTTCAAACTTGAACCCAAACTAATATTTATTTTAACTTTGTATAAATTATTCCCAGTTGATAGTTCCATATGCATATTACTGGGTGAGTCCAATATATTCATTAATTCATTCATCAAATATTTCCTAAGTAACTTACATGTATTTACAACAATAATATATGGTCCTGAAGACAAGAAAATGGTAGAGAGCTGGTCATTACATTCCCAGATACCCAGTCTAACCATAATAAAAACAGAGGATTAAAGCCAAGTAATAAGTCAAGGAGCTGAATATATATTTTGGGCACTTAGCCCAGTGAAAAATAAGGAATGGTAAATGAAGAAAAATTGCTGCCATACAAAAGCATGAAACTCAGCCTGTAGAAAAGAGGGCAGAGTGAAGTGTGGTAGGTCCTAGAAAACACCATGGGATTGTGCCTTTGTGTGCTAGGTTCTCTGAGAATAGCTTTTGTGAGATACACCTAACAAATATTCATTTGCTTATTGACAATTAGTGAAATATTCTTTCTTATGAAAACTTTTCTGATTGTCAAACAAAGTTTCCTTTACATAGTTATTTCTTCTTTAATGCATGACAGTAGTAACTGCTCTTGATGAATTCTTAGCATGATGTCTACAACAAAGATGTTAAAGGCTCTGGTTTTCATTTACTACAATTACACCTAGATCTCACTATTCTGGGTATCATGTGCAATACTCATATCATTGGTTTAAAAAAGAAGCTCTTGGCAATTTGAAGATTTGTCTACAAAAAAGTATGTTACATCTGGTCATGGCTGTGTACCTGAGCCATACCATCTCAGTAGGATTTCCTAAAATCATGATGTTCATACATGATAAAAGCTATTTAATAATTCTATAGTCATTGAATTTAAATGCATAAAATAGAGAACTTATGAAGAATATTAAAAACCAAAACGAAAAAACCAAAACAAAAAATATCTTAGTTGACCAGGTGATGTGATGGTGCATGCCTATAGCCCTATAAGCTAGAAGGTGATGGCAGGAGGCCATTGCAAGGTATATAACAACACCTGAGCACAAACAAACCAATAAAAAGAAAAATTAAAATAGCAAACAGAAAAGCATACCAGAAGTAGCTGTAGTGTCCCAGAAATTTCTGCCTGAGCATATACTTTAGTAGAATTTATTTGACTATATCCCAGTACATACATCGATAGGTATGTAGAGAAATTTTAATCTAGCAATATGGCTGTTCTGGGAAGGGATCACATCTAAAAACCATCTAGGTCTGTGTGATCTGGCTGGAATGACACACCTTTAATTCATCAGGATTACAGGAATACAGACACATTATTAGTATACTCTTTTAGTCTCTATCAATGAAGGCAAGATTATTTTGTAGAAGGAAGCAGCCATGTATAAAAGTGACATCGAATTGAGGGACAGACATGGAGATGAATCAGAGAAAGAGTTGACAGAATAAGAGATAGGATATGCCCAACTCTCATTAGAACAATTCAGGAAGGAAAGTGTACTTCACTTGAATTTAGGCAATGCAATGGAGTTCAGTTGAGCTCATTCTTGAGTTTAGTTCAGTTCCTGCAGTGCAGGTCAGCAGAGGCAGTTGAAGTCATAGAATTAAAAGGAGCTAGAATATTAGAAAAAAAATTGCCAGAGTTGGTTTGAAATCTACCAGAACAATTCAGTGAGAAATCAAGAGAAGTGAGATTGAATAATTCAGTTTGGAGAACAGTCTGAGCCAGAACAGCTGAATTGAACCATTTAGATAGAGTTCAGAAAGAGATAGAAATTCATTGTTTTTAAATAGCTGAGTAAATAGCTCCATTGTGTAAATGTACTTCATTTTCTGTATCCATTCCTCTGTTGACAGACATCTGGGTTCTTTCCACCTTCTGGCTACTATAAATAAGGCTCCTATGAACATAGTGGAGCATCTGTCCTTATTACATGTTAGAGCATCTTCTGGGTATATGCCCAGGAGTGATATAACTAGGTCCTCAGGTAGTACTATGTGCAATTTTCTGAGAAACCTCCAAACTGACTTCCAGAGTGGTTGTACTAGCTTGCAATCCCACCAGCAATGGAGCAGTGTTCCTCTTTTTCCACATCTTCACCAGCATCTGCTGTCACCTAAATTTTTTATCTTAGTCATTCTGACTGGTATGAGGTGAAATCTCAGGGTTGTTTTGATTTGCATTTCCTTGATGACTAAGGATGCTGAACATTTCTTTAGGTGCTTCTCAGCCATTTGGTGTTTCTCAGTTGAGAATTCTTTGCTTAGCTCTGTACCCCATTTTTAATAGCATTATTCAGTTCTCTGGGAGTCTAATTTCTTGAGTTCTTTACATATATTGGATATAGGAATGTTAAAAATCTTTTCCCAATCTGTTGGTTTCCATTATGTACTATTGACAGTGTCCCTTGCCTTACAGAAACTTTGCAATTTGGAGTACTACTCAGCTAGGAAAAACAAGGAATTCATGAAATTCTTAAGCAAATGGATGGAGCTAGAAAATATCATCCTGAGTGAGGTAACACAATCACAAAAGAACACACAAGGTATGCACTCACTGATAAGTGGATATTAGTCCAGAAGCTTGGAATACCCAAGATACAATTCATAGAACACATGAAGCTCAAGAAGAAAGAAGACCAAAAGTGTGGATACTTTGGTCCTTCTTAAAAAGGGGAAGAAAATACCCATGGGAGGAGTTACAGAGACAAAGTATGGAACAAAGACTGAAGGAAAGGCCATCTAGAGACTGACCCACCTGGAGATCCATCCCATATTTAGTCACCAAACACAGACACTACTATGGATGCCAACAAGTGCTTCCTGACAGAAGCCTGATATAGCTGTCTCCTGAGAGGCTCTGTCAGTGCCCAACTAATACAGAAGTAGAAGGTCACAGACATCCATTGGAATGAGCACAGGGTTCCCAGTGGAGGAGCTAGAGAAAGGACCCAAGGAGCTAAAGGGGTTTGCAGCTCCATAGGAGGAACAACAATATGAACGAACCAGTACCCCAAGAGCTCCAGGGACTAAACCACCAACCAAAGAGTACACATGGTGAGACTCATGGCTCCAGCTGCATATGTAGCATAAGGTGGCCTGTTGGTCATCAATGGGAGTAGAAGCCCTTGGCCCTGTGAAGGCTTTATGCCCCAGTGTAGGGGAATGCCAGGGCCAGGAAGCAGGAGAGGGTGGTTGGTGAGCAGGGGAGGGAGAAGGGGCTAGGGAGTTTTCAGAGGGGAAGCCAGGAAAGGGGATAACATTTGAAATATAAATTTTAAAAAATCTAGTAAATAAAAAGAGAGATAGAAAGGGTGAGTTTATTCAGCAGTAAACTTTCAAGATGGCAATTACATCTACTCATAAAACAGTTACTTGCACATAACTATAAAAAATATGTATGTTGTACAGTATTAAAGACTGGAAACTACAAAAAACATTTATATTGTAGAAATAATATAATTATCAGTAGGCAACATTTGAGTGAAACTTCTTGTGAAAGAATGTCACTACAAGTGACATTCTAACTTTAGTTCAAATAGGCTGATGTATTTTCAATATTTTCAGATGAGTTTTTGATATGTTGCTATCATTAGTTTTACTTGGTGCAGTTCACAGTTTCTACTTTGGAGATAACAGGCCAATATTACCACTATGATCTTCAATTATAGGCTGAGAAGGAAATAATTGATTAAATTGCCCATTTGTTTCACATAAATATCAAAGTGTGTAAATTTGGAAGAATGTGATTGCATTTATAACAAGTTAGGGTTGCTGACTTACTTTGAAATGATCATGTAAGGATTATATGTTTCATCAAAAATTAAGAAATAAGTTATGAGAAAATTTAACGCAACATTTATCAAGTAAAAGAATACCCAGGCCCCAAGCATGTTTAAAAATCTTATATTTTTAAGACTTAGCTATATTTAATGCATTCCTGAAGTGATTTTAATATACATTTGAGGTGGCAAAACAAAACATAGTGTAGAATAGTATGAACTCTTTGGAATATCTTTTCATTTTTACTTCATAAGCAAGGTTCACTGTAGAACTCTTTGTAAAAAGATTTATTTTATTATTAATGTCTCTCTCCGCCTGCCCCCCCCCGTGTGTGTGCGTGTATGTATAGGTGCCCATGTCAAGGGCAGAAGAACCACTAGAGCTGGGGACAGAGGTGACTGAGTGTGCCTAGCATGGTTGTTAGTAACTGAAATCCTTTTCTCTAACGGAGTAGCAAGTGCTCTAAGCACTAAGCAACCTCTTCTTTAAAACTCTTAAATAGAAATTTTCCTGTGTTCTCAAATGGGTGATAGTAAACAAGGGCTATTGTATTTTAAAATGTTAAGAACTTGTTAAAGTTAATGTCCTTTACATACTTAGGATGGTGTGGTGAAGTGTATGAGAGGAAAGAGTTCATCCTGGCTATTTCTAGATAAATTAAATATAGATTGTGAATTATAATATACTAAATAATAATAATAATAATAAATGATAAATATAAACATCCTTTGGGCTCAGAAAATCAGACTGGAAGATTCTAGTCTGCTTTATTCATGTTTCTATTTCAAAAACTTTATTAATTCTGTCCTGTTAGTCCATTCATGCAAAATATAAGATATTTTAGTTCAGAGATAAAATATGTCAGTAATCCTTCAGTTATCCCCTGTCATAGTAACTATGTTCATCTATACTTGTATCTATGTATACATACATATATGTATATACATATATATACATAGATGAAATATGTATATCTAATTTTGTTTCACAGATGACATATGGCTAGTAAAATTAGAGTGTCTACTTTTACATACTATCTCTAGTAATATACAAAGAATGATAGTTATTACACCCACATCTATGAACTATGTGATATCCTATAGAATTCCTTAAATTATATGTGCAATTATAGAATATGATTGTCAATAGAGAGATATTCATAATGGAAATTTCATAATTCTATGGCAAAATATTTTGAATTTTGCCTAACAATGAGCTCTAATGACTTCAAATAAAAAACCAAAGAAAATCAATAAAAGTCATTGAGAAGTGATTTGAATTATAGATTATTCAGACAAATAAGGAATATGTTTAAATTCCCACTGCATTAGTGCTCATAGATCATTGTAATGAATATCAATTCAGTTTTCTTGGTAAGAACTGTAAACTTCCCAGAGTAGAGTATGGTTTTCAGACCCCTTTAATAAGCTGTCAAAAAGTTCTCCACTTGAAAATATGTCTTCCTTGGCTTCAATATAGATAATAAACTTTGTTTCACCACATTTTTTCAGACATTGTACTCTTTCTATTAACAAGTGACATTCTGTCCTCTTTCTTTGAGTCAGGTCTGGGTACCATATGTTGGGGCAGTGTACCTAAACAGTCCATTCTTTCAGGGACACTGGCTTCTTGGCCTATGTAAACAATCAGTCTTGAAACACTTCCATAAAAATACATAGAGGTATTTTAGTGTTTATATTTTTTCTCTCTGAACAATGTTATTTTCCACACTTTATGTTCAAATTGTCAATATTTTATTTAACTATATCCTTCCCCCTACAAAAAAAATCAAGTTTCTCCACTGGCATTGTATCTCTCCCTATTTTGACTCACAATTTATGAGCAGCTAATTTTCATTATATAATTATTGGGAAGATGAAAATAGTATCTTCTGAATTAAAAGAGCCAGTGATTACTCTCTGCAGTTTGTATCTTTCTAAATTTATATATAATTTTGAGAAATTAATAACTCTATTTATTTCTTATAAAATTGACACAATCATATTTCTCTTAAAATAATGGATATATATAGGGTTTATAGAATCTTTAAAAGGACTCCCAATTTAATATTGATCCTGCCTAAAGATAAGAGTGTTGGAAAGATAATTTTTAAAATGGTGTTTCAAAGAGTAAAAGGAGTTCTCTTTTCTTCTTTGATCCAATGTGAATGACTTTTTAAGGCCATACTACAATCATTTGGTTCAGGTCAGAAAGGCCAGGACCTAACTATAGAGAAGTAAGTATGTTACACAGGCCACAGGCCAAGGAACTGAAGAGAAAAGTGGACCAGGGTAATGCAGAATTCAGGCGGCAAACTAAAGTTCTTTTTGTAAATAAGGGTCAGGGTCAGGTATAAAAGTGATGAAGGAGAACAGAGGCCTTGGCCTCAGATCGTCTCAGGCAGAAATATGCTCCCAATGTCATGACCCCAGCCCAGAAACAGACAAAGCAGCATGCATACTATAGAGTCATTAGGAAAGGGAGCCTGAGTCTGTGTGTAGATTACCTGTTGCAGGAGGCAATTTCATTGGGGACAGTAGAGATCTGTGTTAGTAAAGAAGACTTAAATGCCACTCAATAAAGGACATGGTTAACTTGCTAAAAAAAAAAAAAAATGCAGAAGTAAACAGGAAACAGAAATTCAAAAAATACCACACTATTGGAAAGAAACCTCATATTTTAAAGGTTAAATTTACTCAAACCCTACAGCTGAGAAAAGCGATATTTGAGAAAATGCTGTCAGTCGCATAATGTCCATGATTTGACTACAAATTCTGTCTGATGTAAACCCCTGTATTACTGATCTATTGTGTCATCAGACATGACTGTCAAGATGTTTTCATTTGCTGTATACCAGTGGTCATGGTTATGATACTGATTAATTTAAGTATCAAATATACTGAAAAGTAAGTTATATTTATTCACACGAAGAGGATACTTGCTCATAGACAGAATGTCTCACGCAAAATGTCAAATAATGTTACTGGTATCTTTATTCAAAAGAAGTGAGATAAGGCTACATTAACATAAAGTGAAGATTCAGTCCTTTAAATAGAAAAAAAGTATGAAACACCAGCATTAATTCAATGTCAATTTTTCTTGGTCTACAAAAGTCTATAACTACAGGATTCTTTTTTTTTTTTTTTTTTTTTTTTTTTTTTTTTTGGTTTTTCGAGACAGGGTTTCTCTCTGTCGGAAATCCGCCTGCCTCCGCCTCCCAAGTGCTAGGATTAAAGGCGTGCGCCACCACCGCCCGGCTAACTACAGGATTCTAACCTAGATTATTTAATGCCATGCAAACTCCTCACTTCCAGGTAACTAGCAGTGAAGTCTTTCTTTCTTTCTTTCTTTCTTTTTTTCTTCTTTGAAGGCAAAAACATCTAAGCAAGCACAATAATTTTTGCACATGACACATATACTAAAATTTAAGTAAAGTTAAAAAGGTTGGTGAATTTCTAATCAGATATAGCTGCTTGCTCTGGAAATGCATACATTACTAATCCAAATATTTTGGAGTATACACCCAGATTTTAAAATTTTCTAGAGCTCCTTACTGCTTGGAATCTTATTTTCTACCTACCAATCTCATCTTCTAAGGTTCTGAATGCCATAGTGCATTTATGCTTTTGACAGTAAGGTGATATTTTATTTAAATAAAGTTCTTTTTTAAATACCTTAAAAATTGTAAGGTAAGAATCTTGTAATGAAAAAAACTAATCATTCCAAACTAATCATCTAATAAGTATTTTGACATATATAACTATAAAAGCACATGCTTTTTTGTTATTTCTTCAGCTTTCTTTCTTATGAGATTTGTTGAAAAGATGCATTGAGTTTTCTCTGTGTAGAGTATACAAGCCCTTGTAATAGCACAGATGGAACTGACTGACTTCTTACAACCTGTGAAGTTCTTTTTTAGTGTATGTTCATGAAGGCAAAAGTGAGCCCTTGTCTGGTTCACAGAAGGGATGGTGCTCTGAGCTTCAGTGTCTGAAGGAGACTTTCTCTGTGAGTTCAGCAGCAGCAAGAAATGCAGGGCTGGCTGGGCATAGGGCTCATCTAAATCTGCACTTCTGCTGTTTTACTCTGCATTGAGGGTGAGAGTTCTGGTATTACAGTGATACATAAGGAAAAAATAGTAAAATATCATGGTTAAAAGTTACTTTTCTGTCAAATATGTTTTGCTCAAATTATTGATAATATTTTCGGAAGAAAGCTATGTACTTCACTTAGAAGTTCACTGTTGTTATGTTTTCCATTTCCACAAAAAACACAATAGCCACAGTCAGTCTACAGAATTGCTTAACAAAGGAAGTATTTCACCCTTATTTTTATTTTATAAATATAACACCTGACTAGAGAACTTAAAAACTCTTCCCAGTACCTGTAGGCATTAGGGAAAACTCACAGGTTGTTTTCTCCAGAGCACGTTTTTATTCCTTCAGACAAATCCTAGTTCTCATTGAGACTTAGAAAACATCACTGATGAATTAGTGAAAATATGGAATGGGTGGGCTATAACAGTAACCATGGGGTTAGTATAATAGACATTCTTGTTTTTTTCAGAGAAAAAAATATAGCTATCCAAATAACAGAGAATTTGCCTAACATAATGATGGATATGTAATACCCATGACATGTATTATCATCTTATTCATTACCCAAAAGGATATTGTTTAATGGATCATTTTTTTGAGAGATTAGGAAAAAAATCAAGGACATTTTTCTCATTCATTTTTTGTCTCTGTTTCACACACCCTTTTTCTGCCTTGGGTCATTGATTACCTTATAGTAACAATAATTTTTAAATAATCAGGAAGTTTCTCTACCTCAATCTAATTAATTTCTGTTAACATTAGTCTGATATCATTGTTTGTGGTCCATGAGAAGTCTCTTGTTACTTGCATACTTACAGCATCAGTCTTCTATCATGGCTCCTTCAGCACCTGATGAAGCTTATGCCTCAAGGCATCCAGCTGGTGGAATTGAAGCAGAATGGTTATGACCCACTCTCCTTAAATGCTTCTTGGTCTATAAATAGCACACACCTATTTTGCTTATTTTGCATTAGGAGAGGCTAGCTAAAGATGTGATGAAGTGGATTGTACATCCCACTACAGTGTAAATGAAAAATGACTTCTTTTAGTAGACAGCTATTCATTCCTGCTGGAAGGCTGCGTGAGCAAAGTGTTTCGCTCTTTTTTTATGCTATTCTTTTTTTTTTTTACTAGATATCTTCTATATTTACATGTCATATGATATCTGCTTTCTCAGTTTCCCCTTCGAAAAAAAGAAAAAAAAAAAACCCTGTTCCCTCTCCTCGCCCCCTGCTCACCAACCTACACTCTCCTGCTTCCTGGCCCTGGCATTCCCCTACACTGAGGCATAGAAACTTCAAAGGGCCAAGGGCCTCTCCTCCCATTGATGACCAACTTGGCCATCCTCTGCTATACATATGCTGTTGGAGCCATTAGTCCCACAATGTGTACTCTTTGGTTGGTGGTTTAGTCCCTGGAAGCTCTGAGGGTACTAGTTAGTTCATATTGTTGTTCATCCTAAGGGGCTGCAAGCCCTTCAGCTCCTTGGGTCCTTTCTCTAGCTACTTCATTGGGGACCCTGTGCTCAGTCCAATAGATGACTGTGACTCTCTACTTCTGTATTAGTCGGGCACTGTCAGAGCCTCTCAGGAGACAGCTATATCAGGCTCCTGTCAGCCAGCACTTGCTGGCATCCACAATATGAAAGACACTTTTGTTTTTGTTTTTGTTTTGTTTCAGTGTAAAATTACACTGCAGGTTATAAAGCCAACAGTTACACTGGGCTAGATAGACAAAGTTGCATCACACGTTTGCATCTTCAACTCATTGCTGCTGAAAGCAATAAATAAAAAACATGATTGTATATATTTCTCAGTCAGAAGGAACACTACACTGCCAGCAGGATACTGTATAAGCAGTATGGAAATGGCAGCGCTGAGTGGAGTCCATTCCCATCTACACTGCATAGGCAGTATTGCTCCAGAGCAGTATTGGCAGGACACCTGAATTGTATTTGCATCAAGCAGAAGAAAGGGGAAGTTGGAAAGGGCTTTGCATCCTTTGTAGATGTCAGTCAAGGTGATTTTAAAGCTTACTGAACCTCAACTGCAATACTATAGACAGAAGAATATGTTATTGCTATGGAAAAAAGTATTCAACAAGGAGATCTCATTTTTCTGGTTGTTGTTGTTAGTGAGATACACCAAAATCAAACCAGAAAATGCCACGTTTGTACCCTATGAAATAGAGAAATGTTTGCAAAAATTATTTTATCATTATCTAACAATAAGATCAAAATAACAATGATTAAATTAGAATCCAAATCAATGTATTTGCTTATATTAAATAAAATAATTCTTTAAATGCTAAGAATTGTTTTTTGAGCATATTTTAAATTTGGGAAAAAATACGAATATCAACAATACTGGTAGTATCCTGCTCTTTTCTGGCAGTTCGGTGTTTTAGAGCTGAACAGGTAAGACAGAGTTGTTTTCATGATGTTGCTCTCAGTCTGCAACTGACCACAGCACTTCTTACCCTCTTGTCATTGTTATTATTACTGTTTGTGAAACAAATATCTAAGACAATTGGTAGGGATTAAATGTGGCATAATGTGTCTTTTGGTTGTGAATATTTCTATAACTACAAGAAACATTAAAATGTGACAATTTGTCTGTAACCACCAGTCACACTACTATTTAATAATCATTACACATTTCAAATCAGTCTTCTTGATCACATAAAGTAAACGTAGAAACAGATGTAGTCAATCTGCTCCAACATGTTTTGAATTCAACTAAGTAGTAATGTAATACTTTACTAGAAATTGGAAAATGTCACGCTTAAAATTAGGACATGGCGCTTTTAATCCCCTTGGTTTAAATGTAAGTGCAAAAAGGATTCACTGTGTTCTTTCAGCTTCAACTCACACATTCCACAGTTTCTTGAACAAAAACTTTTAATTTACTCAAAGGTAAAATTTCTAGCATTATTACATTCTTGAATTTTCTTATTTGAAAGGTCAAATTCAAGAGATTTGCTTTGTGCTATATTTTAATATTTTTTGCAGGACTTCCTCTACTCTTGCTATAACTGAGCATGTCCATGCGTGTTTTTCCAGGTGCTTTGTGGACGATTATAAATAAGAAAAGCTGATACATATACTTATGTAGACAGATGACTAAGGTGTTGAATTGCTTTTTATTAAAAAAAAAACAAAAAACAAAAAATAAAATTTGGCCATTGAGCATTTAAAACACAGAACTAATAAAGATTTTTTTAAAGAAATGGAGAAAAATTAATAGTTTTTTTTTTTTAGAAAAACATTAAATGCTAAATATAGAATAAATTGTGACCCAGCACACATGATGATGTTTTAATTAAGGTATTTTCTTCTTGAGATGGGTAATACTACAGCTGTGACTGGCATAAACTCACTTTATAGACTGGGCTGGCTTTAAACTCATTTACCCCTGTCTACCATCTACATGCTGGAATATGTCACCATGACTGCATCAAGAAATTTTAAAAGTTTCACTAATTTTGTGTTATACTTCAATTATATAGTTTTCCCTTGTCCTTTTCTCTTATAAAGGAATTTTCCCTCTCCAGTTGATGTCGACCATTGCAGAAAATCACAACCAATCAACAAGCAGAGTTTGGAGCCCATTTCCAAAGATATATCTACATTCTAACCCCTGAACCAAAGGCTTAAGGAGCACAGTAGAAGAGCAGGCAAAATGATTGTAAGAGACAGAGATTCAGGGAGTTTTCTTTAAGAGTGTTCTTCCTATGAATGTCAAAAGCTACAGCTATAAAGCTATATAGATAAAAAATTAAAAATTAGAAATCATCAATCCCAAACAGGATTGAACAAGTCATTAATGTACAGCCATAAAGTGGGGTGTGATTATTTAAATAATTTAAAGTATATTTTATTTATGAATCTTTAACTTACAAAGAACCATTATATACTTGTAAATGTGAACAAAATTCATATTTTGAAAGGGACTGTACACACACATATATATTTCTCTTCTTTCCTTTTCTTCCCTTTCCTTTCCTTTCCTTTCCTTTTTCTAACTGAACAAGTCAATGATAAGGATTTAAGGCTATGCAGAACACACGTCTCCTGGCAGATGCAAATGTGGAAAGAGAGAAAGTGAATTTCATGGTGTGACTGCTCATAAAATGTAAAGTTAATTGGTTTTCAACATTTGTTAGATGGCAATGAATTTATATGAATAAATATTTTGTATAAATATAAATGTTATTATGGAAGCAAAACAAAACGTAAGGGTAAATATGGGCAACTATTTTGTTGGTAACTAATTTGTGTCTGTGTATATGTAGTCTATATTCTCATACAGAAAGAAGGCCTCATCTGCCAAATGATAGGATACTGTAGATTGTGCTTGACTGTTTTAATCTACCTGTCCTTTGCTGACCTGGACCATAATTATAGTTCTTTAATGCCATGCTCCCTAAGGTTTTCTTCAATATTCTCTATAATATTAGCTTTCCATGTTCCCTGCACCTACTTTTATGAGAGTTGTTCTTATTCTTCTAGCACGTCTTTCCAAGCATCAGTGCTATAGTCCTCCATGAGTGCAAGAGTGGGAAAAACTATCTTTTTCATTTATTTTCTTATACATATTAGC
This sequence comes from Mastomys coucha, assembly GCF_008632895.1. Taxonomy (NCBI): domain Eukaryota; kingdom Metazoa; phylum Chordata; class Mammalia; order Rodentia; family Muridae; genus Mastomys; species Mastomys coucha. The sequence continues at coordinate 7,885,634 of NW_022196901.1, read as the reverse complement.
AGAATGAATGGATACTCATTTAAATTTTTTAACACATATATTTGAATATGTATGAAAGAAAGAACAGAAAGTGTTAATGATGAAGGAATATAACATTGTGGCTTATAGAATCTTAGGTTATAAGCTTATGCTGTAACATGTTGGTTATAAGGCCTTGTATACATTTTCTAGTTTCTTTGAGCCTGAGTTTCCTCAAATGTAAAGGATCAGAAATAATCTTTATCCTATCCTATTTACCGTTTGTGTGATGGTTTAAATGAGAAATGTTCTCCATAGGCACTGGTATTTGAACAGTTTTTACAGTTGGTGGCACTGTTCACAGGGGCAGGAGGGTGTTATGTGGGAAGATATACATTGGTGAAGGTAAGATATCCATTACTGAGCCTTGCCCTATTTACAACCTTCTTTCCCTACTTTGTGCTTGAGGTTGAAGATGTTTTAAGATTCTGACTCTTGTACTCATGTTAGGCTCTGCTGCCATGGCTCCTTGTCATGATGTACTTCTATCCTACTCGAACTGTAAAGCAAATAAACGCCTCTTGTCATGATCACCACTTGCTAGACAAACTACAAGGCTCCACACCTCTCCTTAACCTGATAGGACACCTCATTAAAAATAAATGGGAGCTTGGAGACCATCAGCCCTCCATGATTTGCTCAGAAGCCTCTACTAAGCTGCTTTGCCTTCAGCTCCTGGTCCCTCAGTTTCCTTTCTCTCCCCAGTGCTTTTGATCAGAGTATATTTATCTAATAAGCTGAGAAAAGCTAACTAGGATAGTCAATGATTTGTGCTTTTCGCAGGTGGTGGCGGTGATAAATAGGGAATGTAAAGATATGTGAAATGTATTTGTGAAGTATTAGATTATTGTAAAGTGCCAAGTATTAAATTAATAAATGTTGAGGTCTACACAGCGCCTAGAAGTGAATATCACATATAAATAGATATTATATGAGTGTGATCAGTCACAAAATGCAGATACTTATGCATTCAAGTATTCTTCTATTTTCTATGTTTTTATTTTTATTTGTTTTTCTTTTTTAAATATTCCTCATTTTCCTCATACAGTTTCTACATATACTGTTGTAACTATAAAGATTTCTAAAATCAGAATTATTATTTAAGAATGAAAGTTTAAAAATGCTGGAAACATGATTTATTGGGTAAAGACTAAAGTTTAAATATCCCAAATCTATGGAAACACTACACGTATAATCCCAATACATGGGAGTCAAAGACAGGGAAGCCACAGTGCAATCTGAAGGAGACCTTGCTTCACTCTATAAGATGGGTAATGAAGAAGACACCAGATGTCATCTATACAAAAGCACATAGACACACACGCACACACACACACACATATGCATGCATACACACATGTTCTCTCACATGGACATGAATTTACACATGTATATAACAACACATATATAAGCAAAATAAATATTAAGAAATAATAAAAATGAGCCGGGCGGTGGTGGCGCACGCCTTTAATCCCAGCACTTGGGAGGCAGAGGCAGGTGGATTTCTGAGTTCAAGGCCAGCCTGGTCTACAGAGTGAGTTCCAGGACAGCCAAGGCTACTCAGAGAAACCTTGTCTCGAAAACAAAACAAAACAAAACAAAACAAAGAAAAAGAAAGAAATAATAAAAATGAAGCATATTACAGATTATGTTTTCTAAAGCATTATTCTTTTTCTATCATGTATGATATCTTTAGGAGGAAGGAAATTCATTTGGAAAGACTGTAGATCTGGTTATATGATTATTAATAAAACTTTTGAATAATTCCTACAGTTAAGAAATAGGGCCTGTGACTGGTGATGGTTCTCTTGATGACCTGTAGATTGTCTGTTTCTTAAATTCTCAGCTGCCCCTGACTTTTTAAAAGAAAGATGAATAGAGTGAGGAAGAATGATAAGGGACAGGAAGAATAAACTGGTGTTTTTACTTCTGTCACTAGTTCTATCAGGCTGGAACCCAGAAAGATTCTGTCAAATCTTTCTCTCAATCATCACATTGTCTCCTCTTCAATTAGGCATCACTTTCAAACTTAGCTGCTTCCTTCTACAAACTAACCTAACCTGCATTGTTTGGAATTAAAGGTGTGTACTAAGGTCATGTCTATGTTCCAGCCAGATTAAAGGTGTATGGCATGTCTGCCTTCCAGCCAGATCACACTGATCTAGAAAGGCTCTTCAATGGGATCCCTTGGCAGAACAGTTGTGTTGCTTAACATTCCCTTACATCCTCAGGAGATTGTTTTGTTATTGAATATTTTTTAAACAAAGTATTGATGTACATACAATAGAAATACTAAAAATATAAAAGTATGTATTAGCAAGTATGCATCATAGGCAGATATGCTGACTATAATCAGGTGTGAAATAGTTTGCTATTTTTTACTAGCTTTTAAGTTTTAATTATTTTGTTATGAGTATACATTTTGAAAAACAATTTTCAACAAGTTTCTATGACTGGCCAACATTAAACCACAAAAGAACAAAAGTCATGATTCCACCAAGTCTATTTGCTCAATTTTATTTAAATACAGCATGTAGGTTATTATGTGTACATTCCATAGCTACATTGTGTTCAAGATTTCATGTATCCTTTGACCAAAAATAAAATTGTAAAGATATGATGAAGACTGATAAGAAGGTAAAACATAAAAGAATGCTGTTGAAAGCATAAACAGTGGCTACTGTTAATGTGCTAATGTTTTACTAATTCACAACTTTGTGTAAGTAGAAATTTAATCCAAATGTGAGCATGTCTCACTGGTGAGTTTTATGTCTTTAATGTTATTATGAATTGTTAAGTAATTGTTAAAGAAGTAAAAATACATTTTTCCATATTTTCAACTTTATATTTTTTAAAGTAATGATATTTTCTAGAAAGCATTCTGCTGCATATAGTTGTAAAAGGCTGCCTTTGCCTGTGATATCAGCCCCTCCCAGTGTCCTTTTTGTTCATCTGCCTTTGTTCCTAGATGAGCTTGCATCACTAGTGCCCACCCCAGATCCTTGAATCCACAGATAAAATACATACACAAAGTTTGTACCTTTACAGTTTGCCTTCTAGGCGCAATTGCTGGACTTTACTATCTCCCACCTAGAAAAGCATGTCCCTACCAATTTATTATCTCTGTCTCTCCATCTGCTCTAAACTTAGTGGCTAGTCCCACCTAGGCCCTGCCAAACATCCTTGACCACCTCCTGTAGCAGAGACCACAGGCTCCAGTTCTCCCCAAGACCTACATTGTTGCTGTATTCTTCTCTTTCCAAAGTATGGCAGAATAGCTCTTCTCCTTCCCTGTGTCTCCTCTTTTCCTCTGGGATCTGGAAGTCCAATCTGTATCTTCCACCCAGCAATAGGCCCCTGTCCTTCTTTACTGACAAATCAAGAGCCTCCCTTTACAGCATTCTGCACTGAATGAATATAATAAAAAAATCAATGACACACCATCCTACATACCTACTAAAGGCTAAAAACACCTCCATGTTGCAGTAATTTTGACTGGAAAGGAGGATTTGATTTCTATGCCATATTCATTGTTTCTTTTTCATAATCTATCATTAAACTATCAAAAGTTTTCTTCAGTTCTGTCCTCCCACAGTTTCATATTTTTCCATAAATATATTTTTATATTTCTCCTTATGGTACTGTCTGTTTAACATTCCGAGGATTTCATATGTTATTTACTTTCCCTGCTGTAATTACGCTTTGCCCACTTGAGTTTATAGGCCAGTTTCTTAAACAAAAGGCTGCTTTCTTATGAATGGAATCGGGAGTTTAGTTTCAAATGCTCACTTTATGGTGCAGGTGAAATTTATAATCATTTGAAGACTTTTCTACTTAATGCAGAGACAATGGATATACATATTTTAATGCAAAATCTTTGCACTTTTATTAAATGATACGCTTATTGTACACTTGATGATCTCTAATTCTTTACTTAAATATAGTTTGGAGTGTAAATGATAGAGAAATGCTCTTTGATTTTGTGACTGTGGAAACACCGCAGAAAACATTTTCAGGTTTTGTTGAAGTGATAGCAACAAAGGAATTTTGAACTCACAGTTGGCTGAATGAACAGCCACAGCAAAACAAATCTAGTTTTCTAGTTTTGTAATTGGAAAGCTCGAGTCTGCAGATTTTCCTTGTGAGTAACAAAGCTAAAGACTGTGCACTATAAGCCAAAGATTTGTGTCAAAATATTAGTATTGTTTAAAATGAAGGCTAAACAGTATCCTTTGTGGTATAGAAACAATGTGTATTAGAAGACAGATGCTCTCAAAGGGCATGCCCTCTGCCCCTTTATTGAGTTTATATTCTGGAATTTATGGTACTGTAAAATTTATCTATACATCAGTAGATAATTGATGGCTAGTGAAAAAAACATCACAGTTCCTTGTAAGGCGAAAACATTAAGCACAGTGACCTTTATGCACTTTCAAATAAAAACAAAATTGAACTGTAAAGCAATAATTGAGACCCTATTCTGAGGTTTAGGGTTTTAGGTTTTTTGTTTTTTCTGAAAAGTAGTATTGAGTTAATTGGCTGGTTTTTTCCCCTGTAAATTCATATATTTTGCCAGAAGGTATTTATTCTTCTGGAAAGCATTTCTCTAAAACTTATAAATGTACTGCTTATGAAGTATAAGAATTAAGACAAAGCATATTTGAACATATTCCAAATATCCACATGATTTTTTTTTATAAAGTGTTAGCGTTTGTTTGTGTCTTCCCAGAATCTAACATTGCAGTCTACTCACCAATGTGAGAAGGTGGGGCAATTGAGAAAGCATTAGTTCATGAAGTTAGTTTTCCTAGGTTGGATTGATGAAATTATTAAACTTCTCCAGAAATATCTCTTTTGCATTTTATAATAAAACCATGTATGGGCTAGAGAAATGGGTCAGCAGTTAAAGGCAAGGCTTTAACTATGAAAATATAAGAAAACTGTGCGTAATTCTGGAAACAGGTTCTCTTTAAATCTTAAAAGCAGCTTGTTTATTTTTAGACATACCAACTTCAGAGTTCTAGGAAATACATCTCTGCTGTTTTAAAATCCACAGTCACTGGTATTAAATTTTCTGTTAAAGTTTTGACCCCATTTGCTTAATTTGGCTTGTAAGCCACCAGCGCTCATACTTTTTCCATAGTCATCATATTTCCTCCCATCCTTGGTTGTTTGCTTGCCACTTTAATATATACTTAGTTCTTTCTTGTATGGAAATGATGCACTGGGAACTTTCCACGTCCTCACCTTCCTTTTCAAAATGTCTAAATGGACACAATGGAACACCTTGCTTCTGACAATTTCTTATCTATGTACAACATTCATGTTCCAGGAGATCCAACATATGAAACAAAATCACCAGTCATCATGGGCATTTAAGCCAGTCTTGGTGACACTGAAGCTCACTTCTGCGAAACTTGCTTTTCCAGGAGGACTGCATGGTCATGGTGTGTGTGTGTGTGTGTGTGTGTGTGTGTGTGTGTGTGTGTGTGTGTGTGGTGCTCATTTAAATGGCTTCCAGTTCCCTAACTGGCAGTTTTCATGTTTTAGTTACTTTTCTTTTCAATCAATGAAGACATTATATGTATTTAAATTGTTGGTTCCTTTTCTTTTCAATCTTTAATAGAAATATTACATGTATCTAAATCTTTGGAGGAATCATCCTATTTTTTCCCATAATTCAGTAATTTTGTTTAACAAAACACATGTAACCTTTATATCCAGAGAGTTGTAGCCAGTGTTGGGAAGGAAAATCTTGGGACCCATACTTGTTTAACGAGGGACAATTTCCTCCTACATATGAGTCACCATGTAAATATCTAAACTTGGAAATCTTAGGCAGTATTAGTGTCATTGCAGGCACGACAGCACTCTTACAACAGAAGTCAATATCTCTTTCCTGCATTTTTTATCTTCTTAGTTTTCAGAATGATCCTGAATATTTCAAAGAAAGAATTAAGTTTAAGATGACAGATTGATTATGGGGATAACTAGCAGCTAAGTTTGTACAGAATGAAGGTTAGAGTTCTGTTGAAAACACAGCTAGATAACATAAACCTACTCTAAAAAAAAAGAAGTTAATTAAAGAAATCAAATAAGCCAGAATTTAAAAAGTGGATCTCTTCAGAGTATAGGCATTCTGGTATATAAGATAGAATAATCCTCCTAAGAAACATCAGATGTTTATATGTTTACAAAGCCTAAGAAGTTTTTATGTACTCTTGCACTCAGGTTGAAAGGAAGAGAAATGTGAAATGATTCTTGAAGTAGTATCACCCAGGGCTATAAAAATGCTTGTATTGGTTTCAATATGCTTGGCCCATGGAGTGGTACTCTTTGGAGGTGTGGCCTTGTTGGAGGAAGTATGTCACTATGAGTGTGGCCTTTAAGAACCTCATCCTAGCTGCCTGGAAGCACGTCTTCTAGCTGCCTTCAGAAAAAGATGAAGAACCCTCAGCTCCTCCTGTACCATGTCTGCCTGGAAGCTGCCATGTTCTCACCTTGATGATACGGGGCTGAACCTCTGAACCTATTAGCTAGGCCCAATTAAATTTTGCTCTTATAAGACTTGCCTTGTTCATGCTTTACAGCAATGGAAACCCTAACTAAGACAATGTTTTTCATTTTTTGAGAGAGAAAAGCATCTTTATGTGATATATCAAACTCAGTATGGGAAACTCTCTTTAGTGCAAATATTTTTTTAATCAATCTGAAATATATCATCCTGAAAGCATTACCTTGAGATGATCAGTGTCTATTGTAGGGAAAAAATGTGTTGAAGTTACTGACAGAAAAGATTTACCTGTACTGGATGAGATAGTTTTTAAACAGCAGTCATTGGAAACAGATATCTGATTGGTAAGTAATCAGATTCAGAAAATCACATGAACCAATGGTATATTGTAATGAGCTTTCTCTGTGGTTACTAAAATTTTCAGATAAAAGTAGCATCCATTGATCAATAAGAGTCCTTCTGTGCCCTTGAAGGCATTTTTGATGAATAGAGTTGGAGTGTACTGCTTCTGGAGTGTCTAAATTCTTATGAGAAGACAGAGAATATGCCCATTTATGATTGGATGCCATAATCTCATGTGGCATCAGAGAGTAAAGAGCGTAAATGAATGGAAAGCTGAAATTCCATATTTTCTTTGTGGATGAATAGCCAGAGTCTCCTGTGGTGCCCTCAATTTGCTTGACTTTGTACAGTTTTAATTTACACTTAAAGAAAAGGAGTGTTTGCAAGCATGATAGCTAGGAGATGCAGCCAGTGTTTGCAAGTTTATCTGTATTAATACCTGGTATAGAAGAAGAGATGTCAGTTGCAAGACGAACAAAACCAAGAAAAGCTCCTACTTTTATGAAGAATCAGTTCTGTTTTTCTAAACCACCATGATTATGAAAGTAAAGAGAAGTTTCAGATTAAACAAGAATAATTTGGTCTGAGCACCAATGGCAAAACCAGGGTTTGTATTGGCTTTAGATCACAGGAAAATACTGAAAATGATATCATGAGGATATGTCAAAAGTGGGAAAATTATATAATTGATAATTTAACTTTATCAATTCTCAATTTTTTCAATTTGATAATTTAATAAAAAGTTCTTGATCTTAGAAATTACAAGCTGAAATTATCAGTGATAATGGAAAATAGTTTATAAAAGTGCCTCTTTAAGATTGACGATAACTTAATGATAGCTTCCATGAATTCTTGGCTGTTATATTTGCAATGATACCTAATTCTTACCTGTTGTTTTTTCAGGGTTCCTCTGGGAATGTAGAGTACACCCCGAAGCCTTCAATAAAGCATAGACACCTGGAAGCAGACTTCCTTTAACAATCTTGAAACGGAGGACCAAGCTTTCTCAGTAAAGGCAGAGTAGGGTCCTTTCGCACTGTCTACTGGAGCATTTTCCTTTAGGGCTTAGAGCTAAACAGGAGCAGCTGGGAAGCAGAAATCGTCAGGAGAGTGATGAGAAATTGCTGCAAGGTCAGTGGTCTTGGTCCCAGTGACCCTTGCTTTGCATTAGCTCCCTGGCAAACACCTGAATCATCCTCAGATGCAGTAGGCAGAAAAATTCAGCAAAAGCTCAAAAGAGCTTTTGAAGGAATGATGGACCTAAGTATAACTCTAAACCTGCACATAAAGCAAAGCTTTCCAGTTTAAAGGTCATTTATTCTTACATTAAGAGAATGTAATATATTTATATTTAAGACACAGTAGAATTTAATCGGAATATTTTTTATAGATTTCATAGCTTTTCAAAATAAATTAAAGAATAAAAGGGAGGTGGGAGAATCTCTTTGCACCCACTGAATAGGTTTCTATTAGACTTGATGGGAATTTCTTGGCAGTGCAGCTGAAAGCCCTGAAGGCTACAGATAAACATGAACCCTAAGGAATTTCTCAGCTTCTAGGGAGTAAACTAAGTTTATACAAAAACTAGCACAGGTGTGTACATCATTAACTCCCATTCCACATGTCAGATGGACAGACCAGAACTATTCTAGTGTGCTCAATAGAATGTTTTGCCATATTAATAAAGATAGAATATACAGTGTTAATAGATGGCATGTTATTTCTTTATTATAAAATGTCCTGACTGATATGGATGACTATGATCAAAAACAGATGGATGATAGGTGACTGGTGAACATATTTATATGCTTATGTACACATTATTTTTCTCAGAATTTCTTCATGTGAATTCTTCTGAATATATTAGACTGTCTGTTGACAGGTGGGACTTGATGACTTGCTGGCCATCATAGATGAGAGTTTACTAACCTAATTCTGAGCTCCTATCTTAGCCTACCCAGTCACTACTTTAATAAATACAATATAACTAAGTGTGGTAGAGTATGCCTTTGATACCAGCACATGAGAATAAGGCAGGAAGATGTCTCTGAATGTGAAATCATCTGTCTACATAGTGAGTTCTAGGCCAGCCAAAGTTACATAAGTGAGAGCCTGTTTCTGATTCGAAAAACAAGTCTTTTGTAAAAGCATTGTTCAATTAGACGTTATTTTGAAAATTATCAAATTTACTAATATTTTAAATAGTACAAGTATTGCAACTTCATAGCTATATCTCAAAGAGAAAAGGATATATATTTAATTGAAGATTAATTTATGTATTTACTTATTTATTTCTTGACTTAAAGGGATCTGAGGACAAAGCAGTAGAGGATGAAAAGCTCATTGTGATGATGTAACATGTGAATGATAACTGAGAAAATGTCTGACACTGGTCGAAGTGTTTTCAGATAAGGAGAAATGATGATTGAAAAATGAGTGAAAGACTAAGCCTATACTAAAGACACACTTTCAAAATCCTAGACTGAGGAATGAGGCAGAGTGTCAGATAAAGTAAATACAACCTTTGTCTGGGAGGAGAGAGGTTTGCACTGGAAGCCCATGTTATTCACAAAAGTGTAGAGATGCCGGACACAGAGGGAAACTGTACAATTAGAGAGTAGAAAATTTAAATAAATACTGTTGGAATTCTTTTTATATCTAACTTCTGTAATCCCACAGTTTAAATGAATAACTATCCCCATTAAAAATTATATCACAAAATATGAGTGCATAAGGAAGACATACATGATGACACCACCAATGGATAAATCAATGGGAAACTTTCAATGTCCCACCCCTAGATTAAGTGCTGCAGGCAAATAGTGACTTCTAAGAAAAGGAGAATCCATTTGCTTCCAGTACTATCCCCTCTGATAGGTAGTCCTAAGTAATCTGCCCTAAACACACATATATACGACCATTACTAAGTGGACTCCGCAATGTATATGTGGATTTGAAGTCCTGTAATTAATTTGAAATACAAGACAAAGAGGAGGGGAAGGGTGAAGAGAGGGATCGAAATTATGCAAATATACTTCTCACAATTCTAGACGCTTATATTCAAGACTCATGTTAAATGTATGGTGAATGCATTACTCTGGTGTAGGAACATCATGTATTAGAAGTAACTTCAAATCAACATTTAGCAGAAAGAAAAGAATTCTCAAACATCCTCATACTCTCCCTTACTATTGCTAATGGATAGAATGACAAATTTATGTTTCTTAAAAAAAATCTTAGTCACAATATTTGTAAATATTTAGTCTCTTCATACTGTAAGTATGCCTCATAGTCTTTTGTTAAAAGGTAGACATACGGCACTAAGTTAAATAGCTCACATCAACAGGCTTCTAATAGCATGGGACTAAGGTTCAGTTGGAAGGAAGTATTCAGAGGTTCTATAAAGGCTTCCTTATTTTAGAGCAAGGGAGTACATGGGAAGGGAAGAAGGAAGGGAAGGGAAAGTGGCAATGAAATAATAATATTATAATTTTAAAAATATTGTTAAAATAAATGCAGGACCATTACTAACCTATTCTATCTGTGTTGAAGGACTGACATTAGTCACTCTGTTGACTAGCATTTCACATTTTTTTTAGATAGCAATAGAATTTTATTTTTAAATTTTATATCACTCAACCTGTACCATAAAAATCAGGATTGTAATTAGTTAAATTTGAAAAAAAAAAATGACTGAACGGTGGCTACACACTGGGACAAAAGCGAAGGTTCACTGAGGACAAGTAATAGCCTACACACAGAAGGCTCCAACTTGGGAAAATACAATTTTTTTTTGTAGGAGAGATTAAAACAAAAGAATGTCTCTTTCCAAAATGTTCACATTAGGAAATGTTTTCACCACAGGGTAAGTCTCAAAGGCCACAGCAACTGTACTCCAAGGTGACCAAGGGACACATTGTTTTATTTCCCTTACAAATTTTGTCACAGCAATGAGAAAACAAAACCAGCACAGACCCTTCAGCTTGCTTTGTTTGTTCCTAAGTGTCATGCAAGTGAGAATTTAACATTTTATGACTAATATCCACTTATTAGAGAGTACATACCATGCATGTCCTTTTGGGTCTGAGTTACCTTACTCAGGATGATATTTTTTAGATAAATCCATTCGCTTGTAAAACTCAGGATATCCTCATTCTTAATAGCTGAATCATATTCCATTTGTGTAAATGAACCACATTTTCTGTATCCATTCTTCTTTTTTGGGATGTCTACATTGTTTCCAGCTACTGGCTATCACAAATAAGGTGGCTATGAGTGTAGTGGAACAGGTACCCATGTGACATGGTGGGCCATCTTTGGGTATATTCCCAAGAGTGGTATTGCTGGGTCTTCAAGTAGGTCTATTTCCAATTTTCAAAGGAACCTCCAGACTGATTTCCAAGGTGGTTGTACCATTTTGTAATCCCACCAGCAATGGAGGAGTATTCCTCTTTCTCCACATCATCGCCAACATGTGTTGTCAGCTGAGGTTTTGATCTTAGCCATTCTGACTGGTGTAAGGTAGAATCTCAGCGTTGGTTGTTTTTTTTTTTTTTTTTTTTTTTTTTTTCCGTTTCTCTGATCACTAAGGACTTTATACATTTCTTTAAGTGGTTCTCAGCCATTTGAGATTCCGTTGTTGTGATTATTCAGTTTAGTTCTATCCCCCATTTTTTGATTGATTGAGTTGTTTGGCTTTCTGGTGGTTAACTTCTTCCGAGACATCACATAATCAAACAATTTAGGGAACAGAAATATTTCAAGCCTTCTCTTCATGGAGAAAAACATAACAAAATGGCACATTGTTGCCAGGCAGTGTTGGTTCATGACTTTAATCCCAGCACTTGGGAGGCAGAGGCAGGTAGATTTCTGAGTTCAAGGCCAGCCTGGTCTATAGTGTGAGTTCCAGGACAGCCAGGGCTACACAGAGAAACCCTATCTCAAAAACAAAACCAAAAAAAATGGCATATTGTTTATTTCTATAGCAAAATAAACAACGTTTGAAGGTAGGCAATAAGTAAGTCAGTCTTATTTTGACCTGTCTTCTGATTTCACCAGTTTCTCTCAGGACTCTCATAACGAGAGAGAAAATGGCTGAGGTATACCAATGTCGCATGTCCTGCATTCCCTTAGAAAGTTATATCATCATAGGATAATTTGTCTGATGGCAAGTCTTGTGAAAAGGAAAGAGATAAACTGGCATATTTCAAATAGTCATTCCTCTCTCTTCTGACTCCCTTACTATTGATACCACTAGGGTATTCTGAAGTCTTATTCCTAGGTTCTATTGGAAATGTGGGAGTTAAACTCACCAAACTCTCGATTCTGTTTGACTGAATATCAATCTGGAGATTTCATTTCTTATAGCTGTCTGCCTTTATTTTCCAAAACCTTTAAATAACTTCCTTTCATTTCTTTATTTATGTTGCATGTGCATACATGTCTGGACATGCCTATGTATACTTTAGCTGTTGACGACAGAGGACACCTTATAGACATAGTTCCTTTTCCTTTCACCATTTGGGTTCAGGGAATTGAACTCAGCCTTAAAACTTGGCAGAGGTTACCTGTATCTGCCGAGACATTTAACTGACCCCTCCACTAGTTTTTAATTACTACAAAGGTTTTGTGATTTGACAGAAAAAGTGGTTTCTGTGGAGTTTTCTATAGATTTTGACTCCATGTTATGGTTTTGTATCTATTTATGTAACTGTTAGATTTTAGTGTGACAGTTTACATTGTTAGTTAAATTTTCTATCTTGTTGCATTTCCGTTATGTTGAGTTTGTTGTCTTGGTTAAATTCTAAGATCATTAAATGCTTGACTGAACATTAGAAAATTTTTTAACTAACCAAGAAATGGATATATTCCCATGAAACTTTCATTGTAGCTCTTTCAAGGACATCACTGTACATAGAAGCATAAGTTTCTTACCCTAATTTACCCTGACATCTTCCTAGTGAAGAGTATATGATTTCATATTTCAAATTTTATAAATTATAAATTATTCATCTCATTTTCACAATAAGCATTAGCAGGAATAGTGATATTTTTATCAGTATTCTTCTAAAACCATGATCTATCATTGAAAGGGGAAATAAAATAGATATTGCAGATGGGAACAGAATGGATCTGGTGGGCAGGTGCTGGAAGGAGAGAGGACTGGAAAAAACAACTGGAATTGAGGGGCATATTGAGGGTAAAACTCAGTGTAGTGGAAACTCCCTGGGATCTACAAGGTTGACCCTAGTTTAGACTCCTTGTAATGGAGGTTACAGGAGCCTTAACTGGCCATTTTCTGAAACAAGGAAAGACTTCCAGTGGAGGGATTTGGACACCAACCTAGCCACAAACATTTGACCTACAATTTGTGTAGGTCTGCAAGCAAGATATATTGGTGTGACAATGATATAGAAATTGTGGGAGTGGCTAATCCATGTACTAGTCCAGTTAGAGATCCATGATACTGCCTAGAGGGCCAGGAAGCAGAGGTTGGATAGCCTACAGACCTAGGGTAGAGAGAACCAAACACAACTGGCAAAAGAAAAGAAAAGAAAAGAAAAGAAAAGAAAAGAAAAGAAAAGAAAAGGAAAGAAAGGAAAGGAAAAGAAAGGAGGGGAGGGGAGGGGAGGAGAGGAGGAGAGAAGAGAAGAGAGGAGAGGAGAAAAGAAGAGAAGCAAGGAAGGGAAGGGAACGGAAGGGAATGGAAGGGAATGGGAAGGGAAGGGAAGGGATGAGGAGAGGAGAGGAGTAGAGAGGAGAGGAGAAAAGAAAAGAAAGAAAAGTCAAGGAAATAATTCTGCTATCCTCATAGACCAGAGAGCCTATCATGATCAGAGAGGCTACTGATGGGAACAAAGAAGAGCAGGTTCAGAGAACCACAGGTAAAAGTTATACAGAGCTTTAAGAATCTTGCAGAAGAGAGGGAGGAAGGATTGTAGGAGCCAGAGGGGTTAAGGACAATATAAGAAAACCCATAGAGTCACTGACCTGTGCTTGTAGGGACTCATAGAGACTGAACTGACAATCAGGGACTCTTCAAGGGTCTAATCTAACCTAGGTGGTGGTGGGGGTAATGTAAAATCTATGAACATCTGGAATTGCTGATGGTCTGAAAACAAAGCTCATGGTATATTTTCATAATTTTATATATAATTTTAAATTTAGTATTCCCCTTTATAAACTTTCATTTTCTACTCTCAACACATACAAATCTTCATTGTTTGTTTTAGTTAGGACACAGTTGAGCTTTGCACTATTTCTTGCCTTAGAAATATCCCTTGATTAAAAGTATAACTAAGAATTTTTCCAGCTGGGCCATGGTGGCACATGCCTTTAATCCCAGCACTTGGGAGGCAGAGGCAGGCAGATTTCTGAGTTTGAGGCCAGCCTGGTCTATAGAGTGAGTTCCAGGACTGTTGTCTCCCGGTGGGTGCTCTAGGACTGGGATGAACAATTATCTGTGGGAGCAAGCAGTTAGTAAGGAAAGACACAGACGCCAGGTAGAAGTGATAAGAGAGAGAGCTTTACTGTAATTCACTCAGTATTTATAGTTAGGCTTGGGAACCAGACCCAGAGGAATTAGACACTTGCCCATATAACATAAACAGGAGAGAATCCATTAACACCAGACCAGAAGGAGATCTTGAAAGGAAGATCCAGTAAACCTTTAACATAAGTATGAGACTTGCTAAGTCTATGATCTAAGGAGCAGCAGTCAGGACTCCTCCACACAGCAGGTGCTCAACTCCAGCTTGCAGCCTGTCGGGGCTGCTTTACAGAACCAAGTCACTCCCAAGCAACAAGGTTGGGGGACGGAGTCCACAGCCAGGGCTATACAGAGAAACCCTGTCTCAAAACAAAACAAAACGAAACAAAAAAAAAAAAAAGAATTTTTCCATAGCACAAGAAAATAGTCTTACTAACTTACTCTGACTGGTTGTTTCAAACTACACAGGAATGAAGTGATACAACTCACCTCAGAAAATGTGAAGCCTATGTTAGGAAACCAAGTAGGAAAAGCACAAACATATGTTGGCAAACACATTTATAAAGTATTAAAATTGACCAGGAGGAGGTCAGTGAGTAAATAAATAAAATTAAAAAATTACTTTAAAAATTTTAAACTTGAGATATCAATAAATAGATTAAGCTTATCTCCATAAAAAGTACAAAATATGGCATTATCTTGTGTTTATTGTTATGTGAATATGGTCATTACGCTATGGCATTGGGTTTCAGTCTCTAAAGCTTTGTGTAAGAGCTGTTCTCACATTTACACTTTCTGGTACAAACATGAGGAAAGATTCTTTAATCTCATATTTTTAAATATAGCAAAGGTGATATTGCTCAAGGCAAATTTTGTTACACTTTATTGAGTTTTCAAGTACAACAAGAAAGAGCAGGAGTGAATTTGGATGTACTACACACAAAAGAGTTACAAAAACTTTCCTCATAACTTTCCCAGATGTTCAAAGGGTCCCTGGGACTTTTACTTTTCAGATTAGATTTTCTTGCTGAAAACATGAACAATTTTCTGCCACTTAGAACAAAAATATACCATGGCTGTGCATAAATGAAGATTCTGGAACTATTAAAAATGTTACACAAATACATGAAACAACACTAAATATCATTCTTAATGAGAGAAACAGAAAATATAAGGTAATCCATTCACATCCTAGTGAATATTTACATACCAACTAGTTTATCTGAAATCACGAATTCCAGACATGTGTGAAGTTTATAATGGGGAGAATATTAATTATATAAAGAGAGCTTATTTTTATAGGAACCATAAAAAACAACCTAAAAATATCTAGTGAACTCAAAATAATCATTGTCTATAGCCTGCATGATAGCCAACTTTTTCAACTTGATGAAATTTCAAATTACTACAGGAACATACCTGTTAATATGCTTGGCAGAAAGTAAATGGTAAGAACCTATCTTAGGGTTTCCATTGCTGTGAACAGACACCACGGCAACAGCAACTCTCATAAAGAACACCATTCAATTGGCACTTGCTTACAGTTTCAGAATTTTGTTCTGTTATTTTCATGGCGAGAAGCATGGCACCATGCAGGCAAACATGGTACTGGAAAGTTGTATGTCTTTATCTGTAGGCACCAGAAGGAGACTGTGTACCACACTGCATAGCTTAAGCATATGAGACCTCAAAGACCCACCACTATAGTGACACACTTTCTCAAACAAGGCCAAACCTACTGCAACAAACAAGGCCATACTTCATGATAGTGCCATTCCCTGTAGGCCAAGCATTCAAACACATGAAGCTGTAGGGGCCATTCCTATTCACACCACCATGGCACCAAATATAGGAGGAACAATTCTATGGACATGAGCTCAAGAATCAATAAAAATAACAAAAAAGAAGCACCAACATTTACTGCTTTATGCTTCCTGAGTATGTATGCCATGTACTAATTGCCTCCTGCTTCTGTTGCACTAACTCTGCTAAGAATGATTCTTCCTGTAAATTGTAGTGAAAAACTTAGCTTGTGCTTAATTTGCTTTTGTCAGATAGTTTCATACCAATGAGAAAAGTAAATAACATAATTTAGTATTCCACTTGTAAGTAGGTAACCTTGGTAACTCTACATGTATATCCTATACACATATCTTTGATGGACATAAGTAGGATTATCTGATTCTTAGTGTTTTTTTATAAAAGTCAAAAGGTAGAGGGCCTTTAATGTCCCCTTAACATTCTCTCTGTTAAATTTTACGTTTTCAGGGTATGACTAGCAAAGGCAAAAACTTTAAGAGGTAAATCCTAGTAGGTGGATGTTAGTCAACTTTGTATCTTCAGAGGAGATAGTAGGACCCAGCCCCTCCTTTTTCTCCCTTTTCTGTTTCTTGTTGATGAGTCCCACAGTTTTCCTCAACCTGGTGTTCTCACTGTAATGTAATGCCTTGCTGCGGGACACAAAACAATGGGTATTATTGATCAGGCATTATAACTTTTTAAATCATGAGATAAAGTATAATTGTATAAGGTCATTGTCTGAAGTATTTGTTATAGTGAATCTATACAATTTCAGATTTCTCCTATCATATAGATTATCATTTCTCTCTGCCAATTTTTATCATAATATTCAGAATATTGAGTAAAAAATAAAATATTACTTAACATTTGAAAATTACATTAATTATAGGAATATATATTAGGCAAGATTGAAGCTGATGAATTTTTATAGAGAAAAAATATAATAAGAAATGATAGAAATAACATGAGAAAATAAAATTCTGGGTGACAAATGGGAAAAAAACAAGAGCTGAATTGGAGGTCAACTTGTACTAAATATAGCAAATAGAATTAAATAAAATGTTGAAGATGCCTAAAAAATTAAGCATCAACAATATATGATATAATTATTACATATAATATATAATAAACTTGATACAAAAGAAAAATCATAGAGAGAACAAAGAGAAGAAGAGAGGGATGAAGAGAAGACTACCATCAAATTTGGAGAACATATGTATACAAATGCATATCAACAAAAAATATTTTTATTTAACAAATATGAAAGCTAAGCTAAATATTACAAAACAAAATAAATCATTTAAGAGGAATAATAAAACACAAATCAAATACAAAAAGGAGATAAGTATTATGTAAAAATAGTCAAGAGTTCTAAATGATTAACAATATAAAGTAACTGTGTAATCAGTAAGTTTACAAAAACGCATTCACTATAACTATATACATTCCATTTAAAACACTACAAAATGTTTTGTCTCCTTCATCAAATACTGGTTATTTAAAATACCACAAATCCAATAATAATAATTATGGATAAATGATTTATCTTCATATTATTGTTTATAGTAAAGGAAATTTAACAAAACTAATAATGCACGTATTCATTGGCTTGTACATATCTTCTCTGAAGATATTCACATATGTTTACAAGAAAGCAATTTCCAATGGTGTTAACAATCCTATATTTCAACAATCTTAATATTTTTCCATGATTGATCAATTCAACCGAATTTGAAAAAATAATACAAATGTAACATATTTAACATGTAAGACAAGAAAGCAGCACATCTGTCATAGTGATAAATCTTCTTAAAAATTATTATATTGAACAAAATTTTAGTCACAAATTAGTTGTGAATATAAATAGCTAATTCTAAAGAGAGGGTCAAAATTCTCAGAATAGCCAGATCAATGATGAATTAAAACTGCATAAGATGACTGAAATTAGCTGACTGATTACATGTCTTCAAAGAAAACTGTAATTATCAACACAGTTGAGTATTGAAGAAAAAGTAAATGTAGATAAAAACAGAATAAAGAACGCCCAAACTGACCTACACAAATATGACAGATGAGATTTCATAAAGAAACAAAAGCAAAACCACAAGAAAATAATTAACTCAACAATTGTATTAGACAAATAAGATATCTAGAAGAAAAAGTGAATCTTGTCATTATTGCCTATTTGTAACAGCTTTATTTTTTGCAGCCTAAGCCTAGTTGAGTTTTCAGGTTCTCAAAGGGAACACAGTTCGTGTTCTTCCTTTTTGTATTAGAGTTACATCATTGGCATTTGTCATTAAGTTAGTTTCTGTTCTTTACAGTTGAGACTAATTCAATTGTGCATATGTAACACACGTTCATTATCTCTCTATTGTTCTGTGTCTGGGTCTCTTCCATGCTCTTGCTACTGTAAAAGAGCAACAAAAATATGTATGGATGTGAAGACATACAAAATATGTCCCTTTGGAGATATGGTTCCAAGTGAAAATCAGAAAAGGAGACCAAGACCAAGTGAGAGTAGAAAGAGAAGGGGGTGGGTAGTACTAAAGAAAACATGGTCATAAAAACACAGAGAAACCAGGGATAGGGAGCTAAACAGGGGAACTGAGGGGAAGCTAGGACAAGGAGCACCAATTAAAACAAGTTTAGTTTGAATAATGTCATAATGATATTTAATATATTGGTTGTGTGCTGATTTTTAAAAAGGTAATAGGTAAAAAGAAATACAATAAATACAGGATGGATATTGAAAAGTTACCTAGATAATGTCAAATTCAATTATTTTTACTAACTTGAAGGAGAAAATAGTAAATATTTAGCAAGATGTGCAATGGTTTTGTTATCTGCCCTTCATCATTTGTCTGCACCCTTTCCCTACAAACATACTAAGCAATTGACAGTTTTTAGAGAAATGAATACTCCTTCATTGTCTGAAATTTTATACTTCCAGCTGACATTCACAGTGCAAACTCCATTTCATTTCTACTTTGTAAACCTATTATTTATAGCATTCAAATCCTTTGAATTAGTCAACAAATACTGACGACTTGCTTTGTATCAAATTCTGTTTTCATTCTTGGGCTACTATGATTAAGCAAGATAGAACAAGCCAGAGAAACAAAAATCATAGTGTTTACAGCTATGTATATATGACAAAGAAGAAACAATTGGAAGAAAATCACATAATTATATAGTTTCATATGATTCTAGAAAAGAAAGCCTCTAAGTGATGTGTTAGAGAGTGCCTGTGGGGAGCAGGAAGACTGTCTTATAGGGTGATCAGTAAAAGCTTACCATTAAATCAGCTTAGAAGAGTGTTGGAAAAGGTAGCAATTAAGAATTTAAGAATAAAACATCCAGGAAGGGATAAATGTAGACAGAATTGCAACACATAAGCTCTGCTACATGACCAGTGTAGGAATTAAAAGCAAGCTGGTGTAGGGATTAAGGTCAGGCTGGTGTAGAGATTAAGGGCAGGTTAGTGCCTGTGTAGAAATGGCATGGAATTGGGTTGAAAAGAACACAGATCTTACAATTTTTTGTTGGCTAGTTAAAGAAATGTAGAGTTTGCTAAGTACTGTATGCAAAAAAATAGAAATGAGGAGTTGGATTAAAAGTGATACAAAGTAGTCTAATCAAGAGAAGGATACTACTAGATTTAAGATGGTAGGGTCACCAGGCAGTGGCACACACCTTTAATCCCAGCATTTGGGAGGCAGAGGCAGGCGGATTTCTGAGTTTGAGGCCAGTCTGATCTAAAGAGTGAGTTCCAGGACAGCCAGGGCTACACAGAGAAACCCTGTCTTGAAAAACCAAAGGGGGAAAAAGATGATAGGGTCAAAGATAGAAGTATGGCTTCAAACTAATGGAAAGGTAAGACCTTAAAAGTCATGGTGCCATACTGTGGAAAATAAGAGTGAATATAAATGAGGGTAAATGAAAGTTAAGAAGAGCTCACAGTCACAGTTATCTGGATACAGTAAACAGGTGAACATACTATTGATTACCGCACTGTGGGAAAACATATTTGTATGCTAGGGGATGTCAGGCTGCATTCTAATCAACTTTCTTTTATCGTGGATAATTTAACCTTGAGGTTCCCTTAAGGTATGTACTCAAAACTTCTAAGGGAAAGTTCGTTGTATATAAATTTGAGTCTCTCTGGTGAGATTGTAATCAAAGACTTGAAATTGTAAAACACTAGCATTTATCTATTATTTAGAGTGATGGGAATGGAATTATTTCCCAGGTGGATATGTGAAGAGGCATGATGGGAAGCTCAGGTTGCTCCTAAAGAGCTCTAGTGTGGATGCTTTGGGAGAGAGCAGACAAGGAAATGAGTGTCCTTGGAGACTGAAGACAAATCAAAGGATCAGAACACAAGAAAAGAATTTCAAGAAGGAGCAGGAGGTCAGAGTGAATAATATATTCCCAAGATGATAGTCAACTAACATCTTTTGAATTGAGAAGTCAATGGGGTTGTGACAGAGGGCACTGACAGCAACTGGAGGTAGAGTAGATTGGTTGAATAGCAAATGAGTATTACTTAATAGTTTAAATGAGCAAGAATTTCCAGCACTGCAGAGACAGGAGGAGGAAGACTGAAGACAGGTTGCAGGGAGAGAGCTCTTATGGAATGATACATGAAGCTCAGTGGTAGAGTATGTAACTAGCATATGGAAAGTTCTATATTTGATTCTAGAATTAAATAAATGAAATGAAACCAGCCAACCAACCAGGAGAAAAATTATACAATGTGTTTAAAGAGATCATTTTGAGAAGAAAAATAGAAGGCGCACAGAGCTGCAATAAGATAAAAATGAATACTTCCATATTTGACCTCTTAGTGCTGGCTGACTAAAGTAGTATGTAGTCAGTGCTGTAGATAATAAACCTTAATACCCAGTAAAGGGAACATGGAAAATCTGAAAAATGTTTGACAGTAACTACCTCTTGAAATTTTTGAATAGGGTGGAATTTAGAGTTAATAGCATGTGGTTTGATGGTTGGAGGACATCTAAAAAATCATAGATATCTTCAAGTTGACTTATTAATCTGGTTGAGAAATGACAAAGGGTTTTATGCATGAGACATGAGACCATTATGCAGAAGCTTAGAGAGGAAGTAAAATTCACAAAGTTGAGGATATTTTTATTATGAATGTAGGCTTGCATTTCTTCAAGTCATTGGCTCTGAGGTAAAAATCTTTGAACTATAAAATATTATTAAAAATACATAGTAGGTGCTTAAGTCAGTATTTTACCTGCACTGTTTATAACAATTAGTATTAAATAAATGCTCTTAGTTTCTTAATTTTACCAATTAATGTCAAGCATGAGATGCAGGATCTGAAATGAAGGCTCAGTTTATTGGTTCATTTACATAATCATAGTGTAAGTAAAAAGTATTAAGATACTTAAGTTTTTTAAGTTTGTGATTATATTAACAGGTTATAGAATTCTAAGCTCAGCAACAAAAAGAGAGTAGAAAGTTAATGGACGATGTAAACTATGGGGAGCTTAACTCTCAGAACTGTTAAGGGTAAGTGTCCTGGAACAAGCAAGCTTCAAGCAAAGTTACAGGGTCAATTAGATGAACTATTTGTGGATACACACACACACACACACACACACAGAGAGATGTGACTCTAACAACAATGGCTATATCTTGTATGACAATAAAGCAAATATTTATATGATTATGGAAGAAAATATTAATTTTGTTTTTCCTCTTTCCCCATTACCTATTTTTTTCAAATACTTTATATTTTTCAACATTGTTTTTCTTTTTTTTTTAGATATTTTCTTTATTTACATGTAAATTTCTCTATTCCCAGTTTCCCCTCCAAAAAACAAACAAACAAACAAAAACAACAAAAACAAACCCCTGTTGCCTCCCCCTTCCCCATGCCTGCTACCCCGCCCTCTCCCACTTATTAGCCCTGGCATTCCCCTACATTGGGGCATAGAACCTTCACAGGGCCGAGGTCCTCTCCTCCTATTGATGATCGAATTTGCAATCCTCTACTATACACATACTGCCAGAACAATCAGACCCCTCTATGTGCAGTCCTTGGTTGGTGGTTGAGACCCTGGGAGCTCTGAGGGTACTACTTAGTTCATATTGTTGTTAGTCCTAAGGGGCTGCAAACCCCTCAGCTCCATTGGTCCTTTCTCTAACTCTCCCCATTACCTATTTTTCCTTCATTTTTTATTTATAAACTCTGTATTTCTAAAAAGTTGATGGTGGATGACATAAATGTTAAAAGTCTACATCTCTCAGTACCCTTTTTGTCTTTCTTTTCTCCTGAGAGGCAATTTTTTAAGGGACTGTGAGTTAAACATATAACGGAAATTCCATAGTGACATATTAATACTAAGGTTTGTGTTCCGTATTCTCTCTGCCCTTTTTAGGCTAATATGTTAGATATCACACGCACAATTACGAACATGCCAAGGGAAAAGATAGAAAGTATTATACAAGAAAATCCAGAGGAACTTAGGTCCCCATATAAGATTTTGGACAGAAACATAGTGTAAGGTATAACTTTTGTTACATGAGAGGTAGATAAAGGGGATTTTTGAACAGCTTTGTATAGAGGAATGAAGTATGGAGTTGGGTATTCACTATGTCTTGTAATGCAGGTGCCATGTTGCAGCAGCAGCTCTTTGGTGATTTTATTGTAAAATCAGATCAATTATCCCAGCCAGTACTATCCTTGTAGTTTCAACTCAGTTTCTTTTTCTTCTCTGCTGTGTGGCCCTTTCAATATTGCAGGTGCCATGGTCGTAATGGATTTGTCTCTACAGTGAACCTGTGTGCCACTGCAAAACAAGACTATCCTGTTTTTCACCAGAATCTTTAATGAAAGAAATAAAATGATTTATTTCTGAGTAATAATGGAACAAATATCCATGTTAACTGTTGAAAGAAATATGAAAGAAAGACTATGATTATCCTCAGATGCTAGAAAGTAAAACTCTGAGAACACAAGAAGGATATCTAGAAAAAGGGCATGAGAAACCAGCTTAGAAAACATATGCTCTAATTTTGTGTTGAAAGAAAAAGGTTGATACGTACACCAACAACAGAAATCCAGAATCTCTAAATTCATTGCCTAATGTTATTTGTACTTGGAAATTCTATGACATCTCATTTGAAACATATCATCCCTAGCCCAGGGTGCCTTACTTGAATGGTGTTTTTACCATTCAGTTGTCTAAAAGGAAGAACTTGGCGATCACACTGAATTCCTACAACTCTTTCATCCATAGCCACCTAATTAGTCACTGAGTTCAATGGTTCATGATGTGCACATATCTATGCCTGTCCCTTCACTGTTCCTCCTCAGCAGCACTTAGGGGATAAATCCCCTAATCTTTCTGCTGCACATTATTTCATATTCTGTTCTCTCATGTTTGGACTTTCTCCTCCACATATCTCCCCAGACTGCGTTTTCACATTAGCAGTATATCTAAAATGTAAGTATGATTGTGTCATTCCTAGACTCATAATTTTCATAGGGTCTTAATCATGTAACATTTCATATTTGTGATAGTATGTCACTTAAATCACAAATAACAGGGTGCATTAATGGTTTGCTAATAGTTTTCATCTCACAAATTGAACAATCTCTACTGCATGACCTTTTCATGTTTTTTTCCTTATATTTTAACATTATTGAAATGTTCCTAGTCACTCATTGCCATGCCTCTCCCTATGATTGCTTCTTTTGTCTTAATTCTCTAAATTTTCAGATAATTCTCAACTGATTCTCTATTATTTTCCACTACCCAATATGCTCTTTCTCCTGCTCTTTAAATCATATCTTCTTTTGCTTCAGGAGTTATACTATAATTACAACGTCTCTGTCAAAACCTCCTGTTTGCCCCTACCCACTCTCCTTCAAATCCATGTACTCTATATGACTTGTTATTATATGAATATATGTATATACATATATAACCCTAAATACAATCTGTTCATTTTTTAAAAATGTTACTTGTATCTATATTTTCAAGGCTAACCATTTGACACTAGACAACCAATTTGTGTGTTCTTCTCTGTGGAAAACCACCTCTTCTACTCCTAGTTTACCTTGTTCTTTTGTAGTTCATTGTGTAGGGCTGAGGCTTTTCCACATCTACTTTAGCATGTCCAGTGCTATCATCCTTGATCAGCTCATCTTTGGACAACCATGTTAGTAAGCATTATGAATATAGTTTCTGACATTACTAGGATCTATCATCTATCTATCTATCATCTATCTATCTATCATCTATCTATCTATCATCCATCTATCTATCTATCTATCTATCTATCTATCTATCTATCTATCTATCTCTCCTTGAAAGAATTTGCGTGATTTTATAGTACTTGTGCATCTCAGCACTTCAGCACTTACTGAAATTCACTTGAAATCATTTGATTACTTGTGTGCTTTTTCATAAGACAAGCTTTTCAATGAATGTACTAAATCTGTTTACTGTTAAAACACACCAATGACATAAACATAGACATCAATATTTTCATTAGAAAAGATAATAATTCTCTTATATTATTAATGGGTTACCTATATTTTCTTTGAGCTAATGAAAACATTTAATTCCTTATAGAGCATCCTACAATACAGATCCCCTAGAGGATCTGTATATGCTAGTGAAATCTATATTGGACATTTTCTAAAGGGACTTTGTTTTAATAACAATGCTTCTAGACAACCTTTTATTTTTTTTTATTAGATATTTTCTTTATTTACATGTAAATTTCTCCATTCGCAGTTTCCCCTCCAAAAAACAAAGAAACAAACCAAAACAACAAAAACAAACCCCTGTTACCTCCCCTTTCCCCATGCCTGCCACCCCGCCCTCTCCCACTTTCTGGCCCTCGCATTCCCCTACACTG
>NW_022196901.1:7832291-7859587 GCF_008632895.1 Mastomys coucha | reverse complement strand
GGGACCTCCACATCAAAGCAGATACATTAAAACTAAAAGAAGAGAAAGTGGGGAAGAACCTCGAGCAAGTAGGCACAGGGGAAAATTTCCTTAAGAGAACGCCAATAGCTTCTGCTCTAAGATCTAGACAACCTTTTAAATTATTCTGGCATTAAGTTAGAATGTCTTTAGAGTCTTAAATCATGTTGTTCAATAATGTAGATGAAAAGCACAAACTGTGGCTATAATTTATTGAAAACTGCAAAGAAATCCTCTTTTTCTTGTAGGAAATTTTATCATCAAATTTCATAATGCAAAGAGAAAAAAGTATTGTTGTAAACATTTTTAAAAATTTAATTTAGAATTATATTTCTCTCAGGGTGATATTTAGCAGAGGTGAAATTAAATAATATATATACTAAATAAAAAATACACTAAATGCAATCAGATAAACCTTACAGAATAACATTCTCTAAGCAATATTGCTCCATATGCATAATTGGGTAGGAGGAAGAACCAAGACTGGAAGGGATGGGATCAGCTCCAAGCCGTGCCCTGCATACCAGACATTGTTGTACAACTGAGTCTTTGTACATGCTTCACCCTGAACAGTATAAAATCCTTCTGCACCTTTCGGGTCCAGATTGGAATGTCAAAAGAGCCCTTACGACACCATTAAAAACACATTAGTGAAACAAGTTGTTGCTTGTTATTTTGAAAAAAATAACAACTCACAGCGACTGGTGACTGTATGTTTTCTTTTCTTTTCAATATCTTGATATTAACACACCCTTTTCTGAATAATGACACAATATAAGTCATATTCTGGATTGACAAAAACACATTTATGTGTCTCTTCTAGGGGAGCATAAAACTTGTCCTTAATCTCAAAGAACCATTAATGATCTTTCTCTGTAGAAGATCCTCGGCTTTGTCAATAACAGGCCTATGTTCTGTTTGACAAAATTACCATCTTAGAAATTAAACATTACAATATATTCACATTGTTCTACATAATAATTTATCTTCTTTTAGTAGGAAGGCTGTCTTTATTTAAAGCAAGTGAAAGTATAAATTGAAATACAAAGACTGAAGAACTACATTCATAGGTATGGCCCATATTGTTGTAGAGACCTACACAATTTCAAATAAAATTTTGGGGTGAAATGATCATGTATCTTCCATACTGGATATTTCAAGCAAGGGAGATCTAGATTATATTTTATAAAGACTGACTGAGATAGTCAAATAGTGATCTGTAGATAATCATTTGCTTTATGGACTCAAGAAAGGGAGGAATTGAAGATTAATATGAAACTAGTAAATTTTTAATTGTTATGAAATATTTAATATATAGGTGAATTAAATAGATGTTATATTTTTACTAAAGATCCCATATAACAGTCTTAATAAAATGCTATATAATATTAATATCCCTAATCAAAATATGTATGTTTAATATCTTTTGGGAAATAGTTAAGTCATTAATGCCATTCATAAAGTCTATCTTATAGTTTTGTGTATACCCAAGAAGTCTGTTTTAATTTATTCTTTATAGTGAAAAATAATATCTTTAGAAAAAAGAAACATGACAATAATACCTTATATATCTTATTGCTTGTGATTTTATTTACTAATCTCATGATATATTATTATATTTATTCTGGAATGATTATCCTTTTTACATTTATGGACTCTTCTTTAATTATGCTTGATAATGACTCAGAATGGACACTATATTTGGACCTGATTCCAGAGCCGCAAGTCTATGGACTAACAGAGGCTCGTAGTTGCTGCTGAGTAGTAGGCTTCTGTTGTTCATTATTTTCAGTATTCTGCTAAACTGAACATGTAGTAGTGGGACACTTTGTCTATCCTCTTTTCCACTGAAGGAAATTTAAACTCAGAGGATGGAAGGTTGCTAATTTGTATTAAGAACTGTGAATTTTATCTGAAAGCAGATATACTTGCAGTCTATAAATGTCTATACCAGTATTATTAATTGAATATTTTTGTAAAACATATATCTAAAGAATCGCAAATATTATTGAGTGATAACTATTTTCCTATAAAAATTAAAATAGAGCTATAATACCAGTGTCTAATGTCTGAATTCACAAATACATGGCTTAATGGGTTCATGCACATTTGGTTGTCTTCTTTACAGTTTCATTCATCTGAATCTTCACTCACATATTTGTCTTCTATCTATGTATTTCCCATTATCCATGCAGTATCTAAACTTACAGATCCTAGCTAGATTACAAAATAGCCAAGGCTAGATGACAAAATGTCATGTTAGTCCAATTAGGTTTTTTCACACTATTTTGGCAGTCTGGCTTAAGAAAAAGAAAATCTTGGAGAGTATTTCTTAAAAGATTTATGAGATTTATCCCTAGTTAATGAGAAAATAGAATGATTCAGAAAATAGCATAATTTAAAAATCAATAAGAAGTATTGGTTCACACAAATTTGGGTGATTTGAATGCACTTCCCCCAAAGTAAACACTTGGATTATTTTGTAAATTTTTAAATGAGGGTTGAGATTTATTTTTATTAATAACTGTAATTATAAAGCATCAGTTTTTGTTTCAAATTTTCAGATTCTTTCACACCCATTTTATTTGTATAGGTTTTAATTTCCATGTGTCTAAGCAGATAAAATATGTAAATATTTTAACTGTTTCCACACATAGGAGGAAAAGCATGTTTAAAAATCTTCCCAGAGATGGGTGGCGATTCCAGGGCTTCAACACAAATCAACTTGACTACAAGATCCATGGACTTTGTCTCCAGTAAAAGACAAACCGAAGATAAGAAAACTAAGATGTTCTTTAGACAGTTAAAGTTAAACATAGCTTACATAGCATTCATGTGATTACCATCTGAACTTGTAAACAAAATAGGCTCGGTATGCTTTAATCAACAGCATCGGGGAGTCAAGATTTGAATGATGGTAATTAGTTCATCCTAAACATTGTCAGTTGGGAGACATTATGTAGGGAAAGCAAAAGAGGTAGTTAGAGCTTGGAACAATACCAAGAATTCCAGAGGGAACAGAAAACATCAGGGCCAAAGGGAGCATTGCTTAAAGCAAATGATGTCACACAGGACCACAGCACTGGAGAGAAATGTGAAAAGATGCTCAAATAGGTGACAATAAACATGTGAATCATATCATCAAATCCAGACTCACAAGAATCATTTAATCTGTCTCCCATTCAGAGCAACAAACAAATGCAATAGTTAGATTAGGCAAGCATTGCAAAGATCTAGTTAGCACGCTTTAGTTATAAATGTATGGAAACTGGTATACGGGTCAGGGTTATTGTGGAAGGGCAGTGGAGTACTGAGGCTGGACATGTAAGCATGTGAAATACATGTAAGCTTGGAGAAGTGTATGCACACAAAAGAAAGGTTAGGGTTTACCTGTCTATTTACAGAGTTTCCCTACTGCCAGTGCCGACAGTTCAGGGTGTTTGTGGTCTTAAGATATTTCCCCTATAAGCCTTGTGTTAGATCCCTACCGGCCTCTCTGGTTAGTTTCAGAAATAGTTGCAGGGCCAAATATACTTTCAAATATTATAAAATGTTTCTAATTATGGAGGACTGGAATTTTACACATCCCCACATTTATTTTTGTGGGTTTAATTTTCTAAAGGACTGTTGGGGTGCTTTAACCAAATGCAGTAAGGAAGACCCAGTGTAGACAAAAGTGACAATTGCCCCAAAGAGCCTAAATTATAGTGAACAAAGCACAGAATTTTCTTCTTCTGAATTTCATTAGCAGGTTATGAGTCTGAAAAATGGAACAATGAAAGCTCATTCGAATTCCACCAAAGTCTGGATTCTGCACTGGAAATTCTCATGCAACATCTTCTATATCCCTACCACCCTTCATCTCAGAAACTATTGTTTCCTGCAGCCGTCTGAAAATTTCCTTGTTTACTCAGACTTTTTTTTTGACATAAAGACTGTGAGATTCCAATTCTTTCAACATGTGTAAAACTGAAAGAAGTCTTTGATGCACAGAGTGCAGAAGCATGTGGATAAATGATGACCTCTTGCATCCCTCAAATGGAAAGTCATACAGTCTGTGTGGTACTCAGCCTCAGGTAAGCATGGGTGACATACCTGTTAGCACATCTTAATTGGACAGGCTCTTCCTCCTTTCCAGTTTCCCATTGCTCCACTCTTCTTTCCAAGACTCGCCCCCACAAATAAATTATTAGCATAGAGGCACTTGTATAGACCTGTACTTTCCAGAGAAGGTGTCTGTTCACTATGTTGGATTTAGAAGGATGGTTACATAGGAAACAAATGCACCTACTACTCGCTTAGCACATTTGCAAGGCTAGACTCTTAATAAGTGCTTGGACGCATACTGTAAACCATCCTTCAAAGCAAATGATTTTTTTCCAGAATAAACATGAAATGTGATGGTTTTTCAAATATTTACTAATGAGCATTTCTATAAACTTTCCCAAGAACTTATTGTTCTGCATCCATGGTAGAATTTATATTCCCATACTCCAGGATACTCATTGTAACCATCTCTTCATCATCTTCCTTTTGCTTCATTTTAGAAATTAAAATTTCTATCAGTCTGTGCAAAACTGTGAGCTAATAGTCAAATCATCTAAATTTACATATTTCTGATTAAAAATAATTTTGAATCAAATACAATGAACCTAGAATTTTCATATGTAGTAACTTTATAATTATCTTGGACTATGAAAAAGACACTACAACATAAATCAAACTTAATAGTATAAAAAGGAGAGTTGAAAAATTTCCAAAATTAAGAAATAGTAAAACACTAGGTAGGAATCAAGAATGTGGTTGGCAACATGAGAACTCAGGAGGTTGATTGCATAGGTAAAGCCAGAGGTTTGATGAAGGGAGTAACTTAGTTATGCCTTGTGAGATAGGATAGGAGACCAAGTAGGGAGGACACTGGCTGTCTATCTAAACAGTTGTTTAAAGTTCCAAGTTAACATGATGCTTCTAAACTCTTTCCCACTCTGTATCTCTGCCTCTTTCTCTCTCTCTGACTTTGACTCTGTCTCTGTCTTTCTCTGACCCTGTCTCTCTCTGACTCTCTCTGTTTCTCAGTCTCTTTCTGACTCTCTGTTTCTCTGTCTCAGTTTCTCTCCCTCTCCATCTCCTCTCCCTCTTTCTTCCTCCCTCTTTCTCCCTCCCTCTCTCTTTCTGTGTGTCATAAAATCGTTGTAAGGACAACTCATTGGGCTCTGATATATAGCATGAACTAAGGAAACAGAAAATACAAGGAATACAAAGATGTAAATAAGAAAAGCTAGAAATAATGTCTGAAATATTGTCTTACTTTGAAAATGAAACTATACAGGAGAAGAAGTATTGGGGGTTTTCTACTATAAGAAAATAACATTGTGCAACACTTCTGTACTATTTGAATTAAGTAAGACATAAGGAGTTACACATAATATCATTGCCAAGATCAGGGCCCCAGAAGAATGCCATACATTGACACAATGCTCAGTTTTGTTTGACTTCATGGAGGAAGAATAACTGAAACTTATAGATAACTACTTTAAGAGTAGTAGTTTTCCCCAAGAAATCTGAAAGTACAGCATAGGATGTATGCAATCATGAGTTAAATGGAAAGGCTTATATTAAGGTGATTCATTCCTCAGTCTGAAATTATTATCCTTTCACATAAGCTTATAGCATAGATCTATGTCACCGAAACAATGGGAAACCAGTCAATTCTGGTTTTAGCACTGTGTCCATTAATTTTTCATTTCAAATATTTTAAAACTATGTCATAATTATAGAAATGCTACAGTTGTCTCCTGGTTATTTATACTTAAACTCTAATTTCTCTGTAAATTTTATGTGAGGAAAATTTTAGCTTATTAAATTCATTGTAGTTGTAGGCAGTCTTAACAGGCTGAAAATTATACTGTATAAAAAGGGAAAGCATATATTAGAGAATGCCAGTTGCAATGTACTCAAGGTAATGCCATGTGATTAGAACAAGGAGAACCTTTGTCAACATTCATCAACTGGAGCTCAATGTACACTCCTTTGTTTGTTCATTGTCCTCTAAAGAGCCAACAACATTTTTTTTCTGCCATTAATCAGTGCTCTGCACAAGTCTGGAGAGAGCCTTGAGAGATCTCCCCAGCCTTCTTTCACATTTGTCCTCAGGGGAAAAATAATTATTCTGGACTCCTGCCCTAGCAGGTATCCATTAACCTGTGCTTGAAAACAGCAATTTTTTAGTCAAATGTGTGGAGAGCTCATAGATAAGGGACCTTGAAAGTGACTTCTGGAATCTATGGTATACACATTCTGCAGAAGCATCTTCCTTACCTTAACTGGTATTTACTTGAGTCATCCTGGAGAAAAAGCTAAGCTGCAACGCAAATAGAAAAGGAGTTTTGTTTTATATAAATGAGACAATTCATTGGGTAAAACAATCCAATTTTCTACAAAAGGAAAGAGAGAGAATTTGTTTGATAGTCTCTATATTTTAAATAATAGGAAAATTATCTCAATAATTTATTATTGAGACTATTTAATAAATTAAACAAGGGCTTCAAAGAAGAATGAGAATGAGCATTTCTAACTAAAAAGCATATCAGCAATAAGGAAATGTAACTTTAGAGACAAGAATGGCAAGGGCCACCCTGTCAGTGCTCTGGGAAGTTTATGTCACTGCATAAATGAAAATGTGATACTTGTAGGATGAATGTGAAAGAGAAAAGGAACCCCTTAGTATATGCTTACATAATCTATCAAATAAATTCTACAGATAAAATTTAATCCAATTCTGCCAAACAACAAAGTGGTAAACCAGGCCAGACAAAGAGGGTATTCTGGTTTTCCCTCTGCCACATGAATGCCTAGCTTAGCAAGTCATTTAACAGTGGCTCATTTGTTTAGGGCTCAATATATGCATATATAACTTTCTTCCTTCAAGGATCTTATATTGGATTGGGTAATCACATATTCATGCATGTGGTTCTTTAATTCCCTCATTCCCTTGCTTTCTTCTTAACATCCACTAATATTCAATAATGATGGCTCTATCCTGATAATCTCATTGAATTTAATTAACATCTATAAAGCCTCAACTCCGAATATGATATATGTGTGTATATATGTGTTTATGTTTGTACCAACACTATAACAAACATTATGGGGGATGTAAACCCTCTCTGGTTGGATATAAGGCCCACCCCATGAAATGAATATGCCTCATGCTCTATTGGAGCCAAGAATCTGAGACTGAATATGGGAAAATTAAATACCATCCTTCTGCTTAGTGAACATAGCAGTAAAATTGTTCCCAATTTATTATACCATAGGTGAGTGTTTTACTCAGTCACCACTATATATCTTCCTAATATAGATAGGAACTGACAGTGAGATGCATACACAATTGGACAATGTGCAGGGACTGAGAGATATTGGAGAATTCAGCCATACATGTAATGTCTTCATCAAATTCTCCTCTCAAGACTCAGAAGGCTGTAGGGAAGAGAGGACAGAAGGATTGAAAGAGTCAGAGGGGGTGGGCAACTCCAAGGAAAAGTGTCTTCCAGTCACAATAGGACTGATGCCCGTAAGAACTCACAGAGACTGTGGCAGCACTCACAGGCCTGCATAGCTTCAAGCCAAATGGAATCCTAGCACTGAGAAAGGAAGCAGCCATTGGCTTCTGCCCTGACCAAGAAGCAGTCTGTAATTGGCACCCATGTGCAAAGAAAATAAAAGAAAGATAATGCTCTATAATGTAATCTCACTCGGTATCTTAAGGACACTTACAGAGCAGGCACTATGTGCAGGAAGGAGTACATGGTCAACAGGAAACAAACTCAATGATATTTTTGTAGCCTTTTTGTCTCATACAGTATTATCTGGGCATTTTTATCTTATTGATATTTTGCTTCTTATTTTGGTTTTGAATTTTTGTGTATTTGTGTGTGTGTGAGTGTATTTGTGTGTGTGTTTCTTGATTTGGTTTTTTGTTTGTTTGTTTCATTTGTCTGTGTATTGTTTGCTTTTAAAAGAGAGAAAGAAAGGGTGAGTGTTTGTATGGTCAGAAAAATGGAGAGGAGTTGGAAGATTGAAAAATCAGGAAAAGAATGTATTGTATAATTTTTGTTTTAAATAGAAAAATAGTAACATGTGTAAAATTATTTTGGATGATTAATTTTGTTATGATGTAAAATTTAAGAGGGTTTTTATGTTCTTTACAATTTTCAGAGTCTCAAATAAGATATAATTTAGAAATAAGAAACTAATTTTCAAGCAAAACATGAAAATATTTTATTAAGTATTTACTTGCAAAGGTACTAGGATTTTTCTGTTCACTTTTATTAAAACATTTTGTAGTTAAGGGGGTGCTTAGCTTTCACAGAAACAACACAAAAAAAAAGAAAAAAATAACTGAGTTTACTTATGCTTAAGATTATTAACTAACACATTAGCAAAGATATGAATGTATTTTTTTAAGAGGCATGTTTTTGAACCCTAATTTTATATGTAACTATTTGATAGTTTTCTTACTATGCTAAACCACAGGAGAAAAAAAATCAAATAAATGTATTCATGGTTCTATTTGCCTAGGGTTTCCATTTATGTAGACAAATCTACTGTGAAATGTAACCCAGAATACATTTCCAAGTTTAATGCAGAATTTTAGATAGCAATACAAAACTTGATAGCAATGAAAAGTTAATGTAAACGTTTTCCTAGGAGCCTGATTTGCTATGATAGCCATGGTACCACTCAGTGAGGTTTGCCATACTAAAATTCTGCATTTGCCAGTCAAATTTTGACAAGTGCCTAAAAATATCATGATTCTATTATGACTAAAATTCTCATCACTTCTGGGTATTTTAACCTCATATTTGACTATTTCTAATGACATGGGTGGTTACATAAACCAGAAACACATGAGCACTCTAAGCTCCAAAAGAAACTACAGATCTTAACACTGGATTATTTACTTCTATTGGAACTAAGCTGTAAGCAAATGCTAGCTTGGTGGTCCCCAAAGAAGATTGGTTTTTTGAGTCCTGCATTTGTTTCATGGAACTCATATAGAATGTCAACCAAAATAATTAAACTAAATCTAAGAAAAATTAGAGCTCCTAAGGCTAATTTGGAAATTAGGGTTTAATGGAGATGCCTATTAGTACTTTGGATACTATAATGAACTACTTGAAGTTGAAGTCTGTAAAAAGTTTTGTTTTTGCTTTTGTTTTTGTTTTACTTTTTTGTAATTCTTATATCTGGATGCTCAAGATTCTGAATCAGGTGATGGCCTGCTTACTTCCACAGTCCTAAGGTGGTTCCTCACATGGCAAATGACTGAGTATCTGGATGTACTGAATGTGTGTCTGTGCTCCTGGCTTCTCTTCTTTTTCTTAAAAATCCACTAATGTCCAATTATGAGGGCTCTACTCTAATTTTCTCCCTTGATATCAATCAACTCCAGCAAGCCCCACCACTAAATATTACAGTCAGGTTTAATTCCCATTCTCAAAAAGCTTCATAACAGAGATTATATTTCAATATAAATTCATTGGGGGACACACTCAAACCGCATCCAAACCATAACAGACTGATTATAGAACCAGATCTTTGTTCTTAATGGCAACTAAGGTAAAAATAACTCAATATTATATCCAAGCAATTGTTATTCTGGCTGCAATGAAACATTTTTACCATAGTAAATGAATTATAATTTAAATGATCCAAAAATGATACATAGAAAATACAACACACACACACTATGCCTATGGTATTAATTTATTCAAAGCTATTTTTTTATTATAGGAAATTATTTACTTCCTATATGGTAAATTTACTCAGTGGATCACCCATAATTGTTCCTGTCTGAAAAATCTTCAGGGATGGAAATGGAGAGGAGCCTGAAGAAAAGAAGGTCCAGCAACAGGTCTAAAGTGGGATCCAGCTCAAGGGGAGATCCCAAGGCCTGACTATTACCAAGATTATGGAGCACTCACAAAAAGGGACCTATCATGACTGCCCTCCAAAAGACCCAACAAGCAGCTGAAAGAGTCAGATGCAGGTATTTGCACCCAACCAATGGACAGAAGCAGCTGATCCTTGTTGTTGAATTAGGTAATGTCTAGAAGAAGCTGAAGAGAAGGGCGACCCTATAGGACGACCAGCAGTGTCAATTAAGCTGGACCCCTGAGATCTGTCAAACACTGGATTACCATCCACAGAGCATACACCATCTGATATGAGGCCCCCAACACATTTACAACAGAGGACTGCTGGGTCTGGGTTCAGTCAGAGAAGATGCACCTAACCCCTCAAGAGACTGGAGGCCCCAGGGAGTTTAGAATTGTGTGGGAGGTTGTGGATGGGGACATCCTCATGGAGACAAGGGGATAGGAAGGAGGTATGGGATATAGAACAGTTGTACTGTGGGGGGGGGGATAAAATCTGGAGTGTAAATAAATATATAAAAACAAAAATGAAGATAAAAATTTAAAAAAAGAGAGAGAAAAAAATAAAGCAGAAAGCAGCAAGTATTAGAGAGTGGTACACAACTTCTCCAAATTAGCAGCAGGACTAGCTGCTCTGTCATTCCTGTGGACACTGCCATTTCACTCTTTAGAACTGCCAGCACTGCAGCTGAAAGTTCTAAAGAAACTGTCAGTACAGAAAGTAATATTAAAATGGTTTGTGGTGAGCTGATAGGAGTGCTGAGGAGTCTCCCAGCTCAATCACTTTTTGCCAACTTTTCTTTCTCTTAATGAAAATGAGCAGGATAAATGGTAAACAATGAAACAAAACTACAGTTGACTACAAAGACATTTACCTCTACTCTGAAACAATTAGTAGAATACTTTTTTCTACATTACAGGTCATATGTCCATATGTGTCTATACCCATATTGGTGTGTCCATATCTGTAAACACACACATGGTTTTCTATAGTTATATGCTACAACTTCCAAGTGTGCTGGATGATTTAAATAAATGACGTTTCTGGTAATTCTGCTATGAAAAGGTTGAACAGAATCACAGTACTCTTTACTTTCTAGATAAAGAACAAAGTGATGGTTTGTTGATATGACTCTATCTGGTCTGATGTGCTTTGTTTTCTTAGCTGTCTATAGACATATAAATAAAGTAAAAAACATAAGTACAAAATGTCCAGGACCTAGTAAAACAGTTAAGTTTTGCATATATATTAGCTTTTTATAGCATTATGAAGGTTTTATTTATGGATAACAGCCTCTTTTCAAAAACATTTTATTCTGATTATGTCACCTTTAATGTTTTGTTTTGGTCAAGGGTCATTGAAGCACGTGCTTGACAACACAAAACACTGTTTTTTCTCATTTTTTGTGTTAAGGAATCTAGTGTTTTTAAAAGAAAATCAATCCCTTTAGATGTCAATGCCACATCCCATCTCTTGTCACTGAAACATCCTAAAGAACTGAATGGAAATAGTTTTAAGAACATTAGGCGAATTTTCTAAAAGCATGTTTGGCTTCTGATGAGTGGAAAAGAATTCACTGAAAGTCAAATATTTTAACAATCGAGGGATGTAAAGGAATGTTTTAGTTGATGTTTTGCTTTTGACTTCAATCTAGTAGCCAAATCCACTGAAGTTGAAATGCGTATTTAAAAGCTCATTTGCTCAGACTGAAACTAGACACAAAAACACCTCGCACAGATGCCATGGCTTGCTCAGGTAATGCCCGTTCCCATCAGTCCTTTCTTTCAC
The DNA here is from genome assembly GCF_008632895.1 of Mastomys coucha. Lineage (NCBI taxonomy): Eukaryota > Metazoa > Chordata > Mammalia > Rodentia > Muridae > Mastomys > Mastomys coucha. The sequence continues at coordinate 7,847,842 of NW_022196901.1, read as the reverse complement.
ATACAGGGAATGGAGGAAGTAACTGGAACTAACATTTACTACATTGGACAACAGCAGTGGAACTGATGAGAAAGTCAGGTTTTTACAGCGCAGTGAGTTGTGCTGACTGATTGACGATAAGCAGGTAACTGACTCACCAAAACAGACACAGTCTCTAGGACAAGTAACAACAATATCTGTAAAAACCGCTTTCTCAGTCTAATGGTTGTTACAGGTCTTGTGTAAAAAGTCAGAAAAATCAGGGTGGATGGACTTCATAGAAAGGACTTGTCAGATATCTCAGTTGGAAATTCTGTGTATCCTCATGAAGAACTATTAGGATCTAGGGCTAAAATTTTAAATCTGTAATTTATCAGACTCTTTTTTTGTTTTTTTTTGTTTTGTTTTTTTGTTTTTTGTAAATGTCTTTCTCTGTTGAAGAAAATAACTATTTTAGCTTTAAGTGTGTGTGTGTGTGTGTGTGTGTGTGTGTGTATGCCTGGGTATGGGTATGGGTATGGGTATGGGTATGGGTATGTGCAAGTGAGTGCAGGTGGCATAGTGGCCATGGCAGTCCTCTGATCCACTGGAGCTGGGACTACAGATTGATGTGAGTTAGCCTGACATGGGAGCAAGGAAACTAGCTCCAGAACTATGAAAGAGCATTATAAGCTCTTAACCATTGAGCCAAAGCTCCAGTTCCTAAGGAAATATTCTTATCAAGACAAAGCACCCTATACCCTCTGCTGCAAACTTTAAAACAAAAATCATTTATGACCTTCCTTTCTGTTCCCCCTTATCATGTTATGGAAAACAGAAACTGTGTCATCTTGACTTTTTCTTTGTGCCACATTCAGAAAAAGAAATATACAACTCTATTAATGTGTGAAAATATACAAATTTGTCAATAGTGTGCAAACTTTATTGTTTTACTCAAAACAAACAAAAATGTAGCATTTTAAGTCATGGAAAACTAAAGCTTCCAGGTTGCACAGGCAACCAAATAGAACAGACCCTGGTAGTAACAGCATAGTTGAAATTCCTCAAATTGAAGTTATTCATAACAGAATTGTTTCTAATGGTCATTTGTGATTTTAAAAAATCTTACTGATTGATTTGTACATTATACATCTCTAAAACTTACAAAGTACTAATGTTAGGATAGATTTCTCTATTCGGTTTGTAATAGAGAATATGGTATGTAATATATTATGTGACATTAAAGTATATAATGGTGTTAAATAAATAAGTACATACTTTTAGATAAATTCGTTCATCCTATAATATTAACAGCATGATTAAATATAAATTTATAAAACAATATTAAAACACTTCTATTTTGTAGTTTTTCCAGGGAAATCTTACATGGCTTTTGACCATTGCTCTTGTTATGTATAAGTTTTTTTGTTTGTTTGTTTGTTTGTTTGTTTGGAATACTGTTGCTATGTAGCCCAGGCTTAATTTAGACCTGACTAGATAGTGATGTGCTTTCTGCCTCTGCCTTACTGCTGCCTTACTATAGCTAAGTACCATTTCATTAGGTTTTGGCTAAAGAAAATGTACACATAATTCTTTAAGAGAAGAATTGATTCCAATGATTCTATTGTAGTGTTGATATGAAAGTCAAAGGCAGTTTAATTTATTTTTGTGTTTTGCAAGTTGAAGTGTTGCTCTCTTATGAAGTTAAAATATCATTACATTTGTCCCACTTCCTTTTCTTTCCACCAAACTCTCCTACATATGTCCTTCTATCTCTCTCAAGTTTACAGCCTCTTTTCTTCTTTTTTTAAATTTTTACTGTTTATTTTATTTATATTTCTTTTTTATTGTTAGATGTTTTCTTTATTTACAATATCTCCTTTCCCAGGTTCCCCTTCAAAAAAATAAAAATAAAATAAAATGACAAAACTAAAACAAACCCCTGTTCCCTCTCCCCTCCCCCTGATCAGCACCCTACCCCCTCCTGCTTACTGGCTCTGGCATTCCCCTACACTGAGGCATAGAACCTTCACAGGATAAAGGGCCTCTCCTCCCATTCATTGATAACCAATTTGACCATCCTCTGCTATACATATGCTGCTGGAGCCATTAGTCCCACCATGTGTATCTTTGGTTGGAGTTTTAGTCCTTGGGAGCTCTGAGGGCACTAGTTAGTTCATATTGTTGTTTGTCCCTTTGGCTCCTTGGGCCCTTTTTCTAGCTCCTTCATTGGGGACCCTGTACTAAGTCCAATGGATGGCTGTGAGCCTCTACTTCTGTATTAGTCGGGTACTGTCAGAACCTCTCAGGAGACAGCTATATCATACATCTACACAATGGAGTACTACTCAGCTATTAAAAAAATGAATTTATGAAATTCGTGGGGAAATGGATGGACCTGGAGAATATCATCCTGAGTGAGGTAACCCAATCACAAAAGAGCACACATGGTATGCATTTTCTGATAAGTGGATATTATCCCAGAAGATCAGAATACACAAAGTACAAATCACAAACCACAAGAAGCTCAAGAAGAAGGAAGACCAAAGTGTGGATACTTTGTTCCTTCTTAAAAGGGGGAGCAAAATACCCATGGAAGAAGTTGTAGAGACTAACTATGGAGCAGAGACTGAAGGAAGGACAATTCAGAGACTACTCCACCTGGGAATCCTTCCCATATTCAATCATCAAATCCAGACACTATTGTGGATGCCAGCAAGTGCTGGATTACAGCCTCTTTTGAAAATTGAAACATTGCCTTTAATATTTCAGATTTGCTAAATATATTAATTCTCAGTATTACATCACAAAATAGAATGATTATTTCACTATTTACCAAATAAAGTATGCATTGTTCAAAGATTACTTAATGTTAATATATATAAATATATGCATGTCATATATATGTGTGTGTATGTGTGTATGTGCATGCATGTGTGTTTGCATGTTATTTAACATTTGCTATATTAACAATAAATAGTAAGGTATTAGCTAATACATAACTGTAGAAATTTTTCAATGCATTACAATAGAAGTGGTTAAGCTGAATGTCATTTAGAAGAGAAAATGAAAGCAACATAACTCATTTAAAGTTTCTACTAGTCCATAAACCTATTTTTGTAGTAATCTATAATTTAATCTCATCAAAAATTAATTATACTCTTTTTTCTTTATTAATACTTTTATTTCTTTTATAGTACAGTTGTTACCCCGCTCCCGGTCTGCCTTCCCACAGTTGTTTCTCATCTCATTTCTTCCCCCACCCTGTCCCCACCCCCAACCCACACCCCTCCACACCCCCACATCCCCACTCCATCCCACTACTTCCAGGAATCCCCACTCCCTGGAGCCTCAAGTCTCTCAAGGGTGTCTTCTCTCACTGAGACCAGACCAGGCAGCCCTCTGCTGTATATGTATTAGGGCCCTCAGGCCAGCTTCCTCTTGCTGCCGCCGATGGTAGCGGATGCAGAGATTCACACACAGAAATTATGTGGAGAATCTAAATTGAAGGTCTCCATTAGGTACCTCCCCTTGAGAAAGTTTCTACATTAAGTAAATGTCTTTCATACAGATTACCTGTGAAGATTTGTCTATAAAGAAGTCATTTCTAAATTGCATAGTGTTTATGTGTACTTCAGATTTTAGCACATCTGCAGGAGTAATGCCTTCTTGATTTCTTTTTTAAATGATATATATATATATATATGTTTGGTTCGAGACAGGGTTTCTCTGTAGACCAGGCTGGCCTCGAACTCAGAAATCCACCTGCCTCTGCCTCCCAAGTGCTGGGATTAAAGGCATGTGCCACCACTGCCCGACCTTCTTGATTTTATGGAAAAATTTTCTTAGTTTCCATATGGCATGCTCAAATGTCTTTAATGTTTGATATTTCTCACCATACTCATTTCTCTACCTAGGTATCTCATTCCTCGTCTGTTTTAATGCTTCTTTTTCTAGTATTCTTCTTTTCTCCTTCATCCTTCCTGCATTCTATTCCACTTTTCATGAACTCTGCCTCCTTATGGTTCCTCACAAGGTACATCTGCTGTTACTCCAATGTATACACATATGTCTAAAGACTCAAATCTGGCAGACAACTAAGAAAAAAACCATATGATGTTTCCCTTTCTGCATCTGGATTACATCTCTCCAAATGTTTCTTCTCTTCACTCACAAATTTTGTAATCTATGTTTTTTGTAGCTGAATAATATTTCATTGTATATATGTGCTACCTTTTCTTACCTATTAATCTGCTGATGGACATCTAAGCTGTTTCCATTGCCTGGCTTTTGTGAAAAGAACAACAATGAACATATACAAGGAAGTATCTATATAGTAAGAATAATTTTGGGATATGGTCACTAATTGTATGACTATATCATATATAAGGAATAATTTTAATGTCGTCAGAAAACTCCACACTGAATATCCATAGAGGTAGAATCCCACCATCAGTGAATATAATCTGTCTTTATATTACATCCACACAACCATTTGTTTCCATTTAAAAAATCATAGCCATCTGACTTGAGTAAGATAAAATCTTATGGTATATTTAATTTTATCACTCTAACTGCTAAAGACGCTGAACATTTAAAAAAATATTTCCTAGCTATTTGAAATTCTTCTTTTGAGAAACTCTTGTCTAACTCCATGACCCAATTTTTCATGTGGTTGTTTTTCTTGGTGTTTACTTGTTTAGTTCTTTGTATATTGTAGACATAAAATCTGTGAGATGTATACCAGGTAAAGTTTTTTTTTCATTATGTAGACTGCTTCTTCAATCCAATTATGGTAGATTTTGCTGGACAGATATTTTTGAGTGTCATAGGTTCCATTTCTCACTTGTTGGCCTTAGTGTTCCTGCTATCAGGGCCCTATTCAGAAAGTCCTTTCTTGTGCCTAACAGAGGAAGTTCATGTCTCCTTTAAGCGTTTCAAAGTATCAGAGCTTATGTGAGATCCTGAAGCACTATTTGGAGTTGAGTTTTGTGCAGGGTAAGATAAGAGAATTTGCTAGCAGTCTTCTGCATGTAGCTCTCTAGTTTGACCAGCACTCTTGGGGTATACATGCCTCTCCCAACCCCACCCTCCCAGTTTATAATTTTGGTCTTAGTAAAAATGAAAGGAAAAAAAATCATGTGTCTTTAGGAGTATAGACTTATATGTGGGTCCTAATTTCTCTTCCGTTGATTAGTATGTCTGTTTTGATGCCAATTTTATTCTGGTTTCATTACTATAGAACTTTTGTATAACTTGCTATTATACCTTCAGTGATTATACCTTCAGAACTCCTTTTGATTGTTTAAGATTATTTTGGATATCATGGGCCTTTCTGTATGAGTGTTGGGATGTTTTTAATTTCTTTGAACAATTACACTAGAAATTTGAAGGCAATTATACTGAAATTGGAGATTGCTTTTAGAAGCATGGGCATTCACTTTAATAATTATGCCAGTCTGTGAGCAACAAATTCTGTGCATCTTACATTATTTTCTTCAACTTTTTATGTTTTTATTTTGAGTGAGTATATATTAAAATATCTCTCAACATATGTAACTTTTAAGCAGAATATTGCATAGTATTATTTTCAAAACTTTGGTCTTCATATTCATCTAAACTATCATTATAGTATTGAATATAAAGAGATGCAAGAAACTTGCTTCTCCTCTTGTTTACACAAAAGAAAGAAATAGGATGAACCTCATAAGAATAATCACCCAAAAGAATTTTACATCTTTTTAAATCTGCACCCCATAATATGTTGAATAAAACTTAAGTCATTGGTTGGTATTTATTAAAGTATCCAAGTAATGTAATTGTTCTTTTATTGTAACAAGCACATTCATAAAACCATCCTTACTGCCATTTAAACAATTTCTACTGTATGTAGAGATATTTAAGAGATATTTAGTTTCTTTAAAATATCTCATGCATCAATGGCATATTAAAAGCATTAAATTTTTTCTTCTAAGGTATACTCTGAAATTAGATATAAAATATTGATAGAAAATACTATAGTTCATTACTCTTAAATGTACAAAGCAGTTACTCATGCATGACAATTGGAATCTGCGAAAGATTGGTTGAATATATTTTTTTGCTATGGGTTCATTTTCCCTTTCTGTCTCCAAAGTCCCTCAATTAATACAACCAAACAAACAAAGAAAGAAATCCATCAGATACATAAACTGTTACCATTGAGAAATTCCTGGCAGAAACAGAGCCCAGTGTTCTTGTTAATCGGATCCTCTTTGTTGCCTGAATGCTCTTATCTTCAGAGCATTCCATCAGAGCATGTAAACGCATGAAGTGACCAGCCAATTAGTTTCTGTTCTCAAGTGGACTGGCTTCAACCAAGCCTATGATAAAAGTCCTCTATTAACTTAATTCTAACTCCAATTTGTGTACATAACCCAAATCTCCTCAAAGTAAATTGTGCTTTGTGTTCCAAGCCATGAGAGAACTAGGGGGAGAAGCACAACAGAGGCCTCTGGCTAGTGGAACTAGGAAGTGCTTGTGCTCAACACCTGCCCACATGGTGCCCTGCTTAATCAACTGTGTCTCCATGGGGCACTGGAAAGAAGGCTGGAGATCACCAAGAGCTGTTTACACAACTGGAACCATTCCATCTCAACTCAACTGAAGCAAACAGCAGTGAAAGGCTTCTCTCCTCCAATCATCCAACCAAAACAATATGAAGTGGACATCTTGAAATGTAAATCACCAGGAACATTAAGGCATCAAGGAGAGAAGAGGTTTTTTTTTTTCCTTTCTTTTTTTCTTGTAGTTCAATTAAGCAGTTGTTACTAGATTTATCTCTAGCATTTGCCGTGACATGCAGTGCTTTCTCTGACTATTGTAGAGGAAGATAGATGATTGCATGCTGGTATTCTATCCAGAAGAAAGAAAAAGCCTCAAGTGTAAATTATAACTAAGTCATGTCTTTTCTCATTACATTTCTGTTGAGTGCGTTCTTTATCATCTTGGAGCCTTTTCTAACCTTAGATGTTCAAGCTTCCCAACACACGAAATGCTTAAGCATGATTTCTTGAAAGCACTAAATTCTTGTTCTGACAAGATAATGATTGTAATAAAAACTAAAATAGTTAAGATGATAATTGTTTTCCAGTTTTACTTCTACATCTTCTATAATATCTTTTCATTTGGTTCTTTACAAATGTTATTTTACATATAGTAACTTTTGCTGATCATATTTTTTTAAAGCCGAGATGAGAATAACTGATGGGTTTAGGATAAAGAGTGAATGGAGAAGAAAATATCCTTGTGCACAGAAATCAAAGGCACGTATTCTCTTCAAAACTCTGTTCACTGAAGTACCTTTAAAATGGAACTTACATTTAAATTTTCTGGGTCTGAAACAGTGCTCTTTTATGTGTTCAAATCTTAAAACATTTAAGATTTAATATGGGAATATTAATAGTGTGAGATAATGGTATTACTAAGGTACAATCTTTTACCATTTTTTCTGGGGGAGACAAATCCTAAACAAATCAGCACCGATAAATTATCCAAGACAGTTCCGTCTGAATACTTTGGAATTCATTAATGGTTCTCTGAACTACAAGTCTCTATTGTAAATTGTAGAGGAGTAGACCTGTGTTTTAACTTACAGAGTACATGTACTTAAGGTGCAAAAGTAAAATTCCAGGAAACATCATAAACAAGGTGGGCTGATCAAAAGAAATTATTAAAGTACCAAGCAGCTGATAAATGTGAGCTGAAAATATAAAGTTTTCTTGTTCTGAGAAAGAGGATTTGATCCTAAGACCAACGTTTTTCAAAGTCCTTATTTTAAAATATTGAGCTGATTAAAAGCATTTAAGACAACATCTATGCTAATAAGTCAACAATTACTCTCATATTTTAAGTTTTTGTTGGAAAGGATGTGATTATATTTATTATCTCAATTCCACCCAGATCAACAATGCCTTCCAACTCACTCAACTTTTAGACATCATTTTTAAAAAAATATATATGGAGTTCAATTTGTCCTGCCTTTATACTCTTGGATATGTGGCTATCCACTGGAGTGTGGTCATCCTATTAGTGAGTCACACCATAAAAATAAAGTCTTTTTTCTTTGTGTGTCTATCAATTACCATCATTGCCAGTAGCGCCTCCACCAGCTGAGGGATTTCATGTTATCCCCCTACCCTTGCTGGGATTCTGACATCTGACCCAGTCTTGCACAGGTCTTGTGCACAGTATCACACATGTTTTGAGTTCAATTGTGTAACTGTCCTGTTGTGTCTAGAAAACACTGTTTTGGTGTAGTGTCACTAGTAGCCACCATCTTCCCACCTCAATTTTCAGGATAATCCCTGAGAACTGAGAGAAGTATGATATAGATATCCCACTTAGGATGTAACACTCCACATTCACTTGTCCTCTGCAATATTGACAAGCTGGAAGTCTCTGTGGTAATTACGATCTTCCCCAAACCAGAATTTCTGGTGAGGCTTGAGGATATAAGAGTAAGTCGTTACAAGTTAGTCAAGTCCTACGTTCATTTAGCAGAGTAGGTCCTCCCCTAGGATCTATTTTTACACTGGTTATTGGCCCTGATAACGGGGCCAAGTATGAGTTCCATCTTGTGGAGTAGGTTTTAACATATAATCATAAACTATAGTCATCCCAATATGATTGCTGCTACTATTATAGGAATGGACATATCTTCTTTAAATTATTTTATTTTATTAGATTTATTAATCTTATTTTATGTGTGACTGTTTGCACATGTTTGTTTGTGCACCATGTTCATGTTCAGTACCACCAGAGGCTAGAAAAGGTTATCAGATCTCCTAGAACTAGAATTACAAACCTGAGTGCTAGAAATCAAACTTGTGTCCATTCCAAGAGCAACAAGTACTCAGCCGCCTCTTGGGCCCATATGGCACATCACAACAAGTCAGTCAGTGTTGCGACTCAAAGGGCTCATATCTGGGTAAGTATGATGGTTACTTTTTCTCTTTTTGTTGCAAGAGCAGCACCTTTAGCACCATGAAAGCAGCCCAGTGGGAAATGAAACTTCTAAGTCGGTAGCTGCTTGGTTTCCCAGCATTCTGTGATGCAAATAGGTGGTATCTGCTGGAATAGGATCTTATCATTACTAACACTTGGATTTAATTTGTTATTCTGTGGGTTTTCTCTCCCTTTTTAAAATAGGGTGACCCCATTAAAATATTTTAAACTCTGTGTGTGTGTGTGTGTGTGTGTGTGTGTGTGTGTGTGTGTGTGTGTGTGTGATGGACTTTCTTCAGTATTTGGTTTTCATATACCTTTTTTAAAAGGTCTTTTGTGCTGCTTATCCCCCGTCTGCTGTGTTTACATCTCAACCCTAGCCTCCCATACTCCACTCTATATAGCCCTTCCTTTCCATTATTCTTTTTCCCTCCTTTATACCAATCCTTTTTATGTTTCCTCCCTTAAAATATCTCCAAAACAGCCCCTTAATTGATTTTCTGACCTCCATGGGCATTCCAAACACACAGAGCTAAAGATACAAAGCTGACATTCAGCAATGAAACATGTGACATTTGTAGGACTGCATCTGAGTTGCTTCACTCAAAAGGATTTCTTTTCCACCTTTATTGGCTTATGGGTGTCATAACTTAAACTTACTTAATTCTGAATAAAATCACATTGTGTAAATGTATCATTCATTCACCTCTTGATCTAACTTATTTCAAGTCTTCTGGCAGTGAGATATTGAATCTTATTTATTTATTTATTTATTTATTTTTGAGACAGGATTTCTTTGTGTAACAGCCCCTGCTGTCCTTGAACTCACTTTGTAGTCTAGGCTGCCCTTGAACTCACTTTGTAGTCTAGGCTGCCCTTGAACTCGCTTTGTAGTCTAGGCTGCCCTTGAACTCGCTTTGTAGTCTAGGCTGCCCTTGAACTCACTTTGTAGTCTAGGCTGTTCTTGAACTCACAGAGACACACCTGCCTCTGACTCCCAAAGGGGTGCAATAGATGAGATATTGAAATCTTTTTAGAATATTGCCAAAAGTACTGTGCTTGGAACATTTAAGGAATATATTTGTAGCCTTTTACAAAACTGCCATGCAGACTTCCATAGTGGCTGCATTGGTCTGCACCCCTACCAGCTGTAAATATGTTTTCCTATGTCCCCACATCTTTGACTGTATTTGCTGCAACTCGCCTTTTTTTCTATTTTAGCCATTGTAATTTGAGTAAGATGAAATCTAAAAAGAGTTTTAATTTGAATCTCCCCAGTGGCATGCCTAGAAGGATATCCAACCTACTGACATGGCAACATGACCTTCATCTACACTTTGGGAGTGGGAGATACTTACAGATGTCTGGGTTGCATGTACTGTACAGGTTGCAGGTTGTAAATCTCTGAGTCTGAATGAGTTAGCATGGGTAACATGATGGTTGACTAGTAGTATCTAAGTGCTATTGTAGCCCTTTAAGCTTCAGGTGGAAATAAGGAAATAAAGTGTGGAGCAAAGACTGAAGGAAAGGCCATCCACAGACTGCCCGACCTGGGGATCCATTCCATATACAGACACCAAACCTAGACACTATTGAGGATGCCAACAAGTGCTTGCTGACAGGAGGCTCATATAGCTGTCTCCTGAGAGGCTCTGCCAGAGCCTGTCGAGTATAGAGGAGGGTGCTTGTAGCCAACCATTGGACTGAGCACAGGGTACCCAATAGAGTAGTTAGAGAAAGTACTGAAGAAGCTGAAGGGGATTGCAACCCATAGGAAGAACAACAATATTAAACAACCAGACCCCCCAGAGCTCTCAGGAACTAAACCACCAACCAAAGAGTACACATGGAGGGATCCATGTCTTCAGCTGCATATGTAGCATAGGATTTCCTTGTCAGACATGAATGAGAGGAGAGGCCCTTGGTCCTGGGAAGGCTCAGATGCCCCAGTATAGGGGAATTCAAGGGCAAGGAGTTAGAGTAGGTGGGCAGGTGGAGGAACACCCTCACAGAAGCAGGGGGAAGGGGGATATGAGAGGGGGATTCTGGAGAGGAAACTGGGAAAAGGGATAACATTTGAAATGTAAATAAATAAAATATCCAATAAAAGAAAAAAAAGAAAGAAATTTTTTTATTATATGAAATACTCCAATTGCAATTTGGTGCTTGTAACCTGGATGTGTAGGTAATTCATACTCAAAGACAATAAAAAATACAAACTCTGGACAGAGGCCTAGAAAATGTAGCAATCGATCTCTGTCAAAATTAGCTGAACTGCTCCAAATTCAGTTGTCAGGATGAGAGATGGGAGATGACATTTATTCACAAAACTACTGACATACTAGTTTCTTGTTTTGGGTTAATTAGCAACAGTTATAACATAATTATTCTTAAAATATTATAGCAATGCTTTTCTTGGTGTTTCAAAGAGGACAAAGTATAAAAATCACCTGAAAGGTTATGTATTTTGAGGCAAATTCAGAGTGTGAGACAATGAAACAGGTTGCAGTGATTATCAGACAACTAACTAAAATGCTTACATTAATGGTATTTCACCAGTGAAGCACACAAGCAAATCTGTCAGCCATGACCTGATTTATGGACATTCCCACCGGGGACATCCAACAAGCAGAGAGTACTGAAATTATCCAAAACCTAAAACTGCTGAGGTTTCATTTGTGTATCGTAATCTCTATGCTCATTAGATTAAGTGAAGCATGTGAGGAATACACACTAGGGTTTTAAACATGTGCAAAGGCTATCTGTAATACCCTTGCCATATTGAGAAGAACCATGCACATCAAACACGGAGAAAGGGGATTTTCCCTGGATGTATTAAACTTTTCACCTGAGCATTGATTATATTTTGTCTTATTCCTTTATACACAGATGCAATTTCATCAAGATTCTTTTTTAGTGACTAAATGACTAATATTTCTTCTTTTGTGTCTAAATTACTTATTCTGAAAAGTATGTTTTTTATTCCCTTTTAAGCACAAAAGTATCCCTGTGAGGAAACAATATAAAAAGAAGTATTAAAAATTTTTAACATAACACAGATTGCTGCCAAATTGTCACTTGTTTCTAAGTGAATGGTAAAATCAAGATTCATTCTTACCCTTGTTGGCTAGGCACTTTAAGTGACACATTATATATAGTTACCCAGTTAATATTTGCATAAGACTTCACTGTTGTCATAAATAATATACCTAACAAAGCTAAGGGTGTAGTTATAACTTTCCACTGGAATGTAATGTGCGGATGACTCGTGGGCCAGCTACCCGTCTCAATCAGTTGTAAAGCCAAAGCCAGTCCACAGGGACTCTGAAAGCATTGCTAATTCTTCGTGCCTTAAGTATGTAATCATATCCTAGAGACTTGAGTTACATTCTGATAACAAAGTGCCTCACTTCCAGAAGGCAAAACATACTGTCCATTGAAGACCTCAGTTAAAAGGTCTACCCATAAATTTCACATGGACATGCATGACAACACTTCTATTGAAGGGTGTCATATGCTATCAGTGTCACTGTGTCCTGATCCAAAGACAACTCCTGCTGTTATGCTACAGGCTTTTTACCTCTTAGATTTACGATTTCACATTTGAAGCAATTCTGCTGTCATTTAAAACGGTAAATGCAGATTACAGAAAATTAATTTTCATGTAAAATAACCAAGGCAGCATGCATAATATCATGATCTTATAGAAAAGACTTCTAAAATGACCAGGAAATTTTAAGCAAGTATGTTGTGCACAATTTAAAACTCTGATGATTCATGGCATTAAGTGATGGACACATGAGTTTAGAAATTGTTTCTGATTCCTATTTGAAAATGCAATTGTGTAAAAATTTCTTTCATAAAATTGTCATAGAAATTGAACATAATTATGTTTCCATTAGTAAATTAAAGGGAAAATCTAAGTCTATTATCAGAATAAATAATACACAAAAAATGTGCTATTAGGCTTTGGCCGTAGATGAATTCTATAATTGTCACAGTTCATTGCTTGATTTCAAAATTCATGTTAAAGTACTTATCATAAAAATCAGTCTTTTGTAGTATATAATTTATTATATAGACAAATTAGTATATGTATAATGAAGTGCCCATTACTTTGTAAGTATATTTAAAATATATTTATTAATTGGGGTAACAAAGCAATATAACTCATAAGAGTTTCTGAATGATTTTTACATTTAAGGAAATAAATTGTTTTCTTATTAATATTACTTTAATAGGACATGGATTTCAGAGATTTTATATTTTAGTTTATTTTCAGAATGAAGACTATAAATTAAGTTCTAAAATACACAAATTTTAATTATTAATCTTATGATTACTTTGGAAAGATTCCATTGTTAGTCTTTACCTCGGCTTCTATGTGAATATGATGTAAAACATATGAATAATTTAAGGAAGTTACTTGGGGTGTTCATTTGTGATTTATTGTACTGTTTTTCTATATTGACTTGTTTAATATAGCCAACAAAATACAAAACCAGTAAGATTCATGAGGGAAGTATTAAGCCTGATGTGGTAGTACATTTCTATCATCCTAGCACTCAGGAGGCTGGAACAGGGTATTGCCATGAGTCTAGAAACAGCTTGAGCTACATATAAAGAGTCTATCTGAAAAGATAACATTTTCAACTTGAACCAATATGCTATATATACATTAACAATCTTGAAAATGAAGACTACGTGAAAACTTTAACCCATACAAGGCAGTTGGTGAGAGAGTGAAGTGGCTGGATTTGATTCCTTATATACATGTATAAAATGTTCAAATAATATTGTTTTTTTAAAAAAGTGATTGACTAGCACATACGATTGGCACCAGATCTACAAGCTTGAAATGAAGACTTATTTAATTTTGAGAAGAAAAAAAGAGATGGAGATTTAAGTAGACTCTTAAGTAAGGACTGAAGCTTCACTTCCAGGCCATCAGGGGTATTTCTTTCTCTCTTCTGTATGTGTTTATTTTCATGTTTATGTGCATTGTGTATGTGTGTGGCTGTGTAGTATGTGTGTTTGTGTGATGTGTATGTGGAGGGAGAGGTGGCACTGTGGTCAGAGGATATCCTCAGATGTATTTTATTAAAGTGTAGAGACAGAATTTTTCACTGGCTTAACACTGGCCAAGTAGGTTAGACTGGCTGGCCAGAAAGCCCTAGGGATTTAGATATCTCTGTCTTCCTAGCACTAGGATTACAAATGCATTCTTTGATGTCTGGTCTTTGTTACATGGGCTCTGGGGATGGGACTGAGGTCCTCAAGTTTACACAATGAGTATATCAGTTTTATTTTTCTATTGGTAGTCCTTACCGATCTCTCCTCTGATCTCATCAATGATATATAAGGTCTACTTTCTATTCCCTGCTTTACTCCCAGCTCAACGAGAAAGAGTTCTGTAAATGAAGCTAGGAGGACAAGAGGGAAGTGGGGTTCTCAGATGTACCCCACCTTTAGTGTAGGCAGCAAGCAAATTCTTAACCCCAGTCTCCCCCTTCTCATTTTCTAACACAGACACTCCCATTTTCCCCTACTTTGATATCTTAATGCTTCTGCTTTGAAGAAATGTTCATTTTTATTTCAAGTTGATTTTCTACCTAAGGGAAGATGAAAGTCCTTTTAAATTCTATGTACTAAGACAAACAACACCATGTGTGAACTTTTATACTTATTTTTTTTTCTTCCCTTAAATGGCTTATAAGAAAGGAGATCAAGGAGGCGGGGTCATTGAAAACAGAACAATAGACTGGTGAAAATGAGCTCGTTTTCCTACATAGAGACTAATGTGTGCCCAGAGAGGACAATTCCTTTCACTTGCTTCAAATATCAAAGTGTGTGAAATGAAAGCCTATCTTGATTCCTTGATAGGAAAAGGGCTGGGGTAGAATCTTTCAGATGGATAGTGAACATCAGAAGAAAAGTTTCTCTATGGTTCTTAAAACCAGAATCTTTACATCCTGGAAGACACTGTAATGTCCACCATGTCACACAGCAGGAAAGAAAGAAACATCAACCCATCAGAGTAAAGCAGTTCATTGTATTCTCTCTATAACCATGCAGATCACATCAACCAGGTAAAATGGATGGCTGCACCCCTCCCTCTTTAAATACTCAAAGCCTATTCTCCTGTCCTAAACATTGGCTACATAGAGCTTAAACTGTCTTCTAGATTTGCTTGCATGGTGTTCCATGAGAAAATGTGGGAGTCTTTAATATTTTTAGGAAGAATTTGTAGTTTCCATGGTTTAGTAATAAAGCTGATAAGAATTAGCTCCATACTCTATCTAATAGTTTTATATATTTTGACTCTCCTAATTATCATTGAGTTTTTTAAGGGCAAATGATAAGAATATCTATGTCAGGAATATAATTTGAAGATCACTAAAAGCCTCATCATCAGCTAATCACTGTGCTATCACAGACTGGACTTAGAAACTACTCACCAGTCTGTAGGTTTGTTCTATGAGAGTTGCAAATCCCTGACCACAAAATCTCAAGAACCCAAATGTCCTATACATTTGTGAATTGTTTATTTAAAATACAGTTTTCATGTACTTTGATATTTACCTAAGACAAAATGTTGGTCATGAGGA
>NW_022196901.1:7815703-7832281 GCF_008632895.1 Mastomys coucha | reverse complement strand
AAACTTCAGCAGCTTAAGTTAGGAGGTTTACTTAGAGGAATAAAGAATAACAAGAAATTTGGATGAATTAATAATGTGTATTCACAAATATTGGCATTTGCCCTCCCCCAACTATTATGGACTCTAAAAGCTAATGGCATTTTTACCATGTGGTAACAGTTGGAATTAGATACAGAAATGGACATTTTTTGTGTGTTCATCATGTAGGACAGAGATCTGTCAGGAAGAAGCCTTTCTGGATGCATCTGATGACGTGTGGTCCAAGATTATTTTTAAATAGAAAGCAAAAGGAAAGGGGAACATTCTTCTGAGAACAGGAGTGTTTTCTCTTAATATTGTGTTACATGCCAACAGGTCCTCTGGAGCCTGAAGACTGCACAGCTGTGTGCATTTGTGTTCAAGATTAGGTTTATTGCATTTCACTGGCCTCTTCTTTTATGGTGACACTTCTTCAGCTGTCTGCTCTCCCATCTCACTTTCACTTTTAAACTCTGAAACACGTGGAAGGTAATTAAACAGCTGGAATGTGCTCAGCGTGGGGTTAATAAGCCCAGAGCAATGCATGTGTCCTGCTGGGTGCTGTCATTCACAAAATTGTCCTGAATTGGAATTAGACATAGAACTGCTCATGACGCTATGTTTGAAAGTATTACAAGGAAAATCAAGGAATAATGGGCCTAGCTTGGACTCCTATGGAAAAAGGTGTATTTGTGGGCTAATCATTTTGATTCCAGACTATTTTTTTGTGAAGAGCTAATCTTTTCCTCACCCTTTCCTTATCGTCCTCTCCTCAGCTTTTTTGAAATCAGTGCACATGACAGAAGGACACATTTTCTGTATTTTTCTTAAATTACAATTTATTCTTTCATATCTGATTAAGTTGAGTTAATAATTTTACTTTCTAATTTACATATTTTTGTTTAAAAATCAGCACTTAATTTGTTGTAGGCTTCTTAGTAATAAAAGGATGTATCTGTGGGCTTTCACCGTTTTTAGACTAATTTAGCCACTTCGACATTGTCACTTGGTGTTATTTCTCCTTGGTGTCATCTCTTATAAATAATCAAGATCTAGTTAAGTCTTCATTCTCAAGTAAATAAAATTGTCTATGCGGCAACATGGTCCTTGGATCAATGTCATTTATCTTGCATACAAATTGTTTATTAATAGTCATAACATTCAAGCAGGAGAACTTTACCTTGTCTTGTTATATCTTGTTTTGTCATGTTCAGTTCTTGTCCCTTGGAGGCCTCCTCTTATCTGACGGAAAATGAGGAGAGGTTAGAGCTGGGGAGAAACCAGGGCAGGTGGGAGAAGTGGAGGGAGGGAAAACTAGTCAGGATGCATTGTAAGAGAGAAAAGTCTATTTTCAACGAAATATAAAATATTGTGTATTAAATGTTCCACTTTCAATTACATGTATTTAATATAATTGCATGCATTACAAATTTAAGTTAAAAGGGTTTTATTTTATTTTATTTTTCTGGAAGATCTAGGAATTCTCTCAGTCTGGAATTTACAGGACATGGGAGCTATCATGTCTTTACCCATAAGGTATTTTCTACAAGGTATTTTCTACTTGGGTGTTACTGACATTTTAGTGCAAAGGAATGAGGTTGGAGCTTGGTTATGTTCCAAAAATCAACCCCAAATCGCTAGTTCCAGCTTTGGACCATGGCTGTCTTGGTGAGTGCTGACTGCCTTACATTAGTAAGAGATGCTTAAATGCTCTAAGACTGAGCTCTGACTTTATTTTCTGTTTTGTCCAATACTCTTGCTTATCATTATTTCATAATGAACACATTTGTGCAGGAAAATAAAAAAAAGAAACATAAAAGAATTTCCAGTGTTATTAAAATGTTACTGTATTCCAAACATGAAAATATTGTCTACTAAAAATTACACTAAACATGAAAAATATTGCACTGAATTTCTAAATATCTTAAGTTTTGTAAAAAGGCATTGTGATTGTATATATACTATTAATTGAACTCAAAAATGTTCACTGGAGACTTTAACTTTTCATCCTTTAAATGTGACTGTATTTATAAATAGGATCATTAGCTAGGCATCAAGTTAAGATGATCATTAATCTTGTTACACTAGATTTATGGAGGGAAGATATGGGTGGAGTGAAGAAAACTGGAAGACATATAAACTGGCATCTAGAGAAGCCTCTAGAGGGCCCATTTTTCATGGTCTTCAGGAAAAATTGGCCTTACTTTCATCTAGGTTTTCATCTCAGATTTGTAAGCTCTATACCTGTGAGAATATAAATTTCTGTTGTTTAATCCAACTAGAAGGTAGGATTTATTGTGATAACTAAAAACCCTAATAAGATATGAAAGTATAAATTTATTTAATCTATATACATGGAGTTGTGTATGTGTGTGCATATGTATGTGATAGAGGGGGTGGATGTGTTCCTGGGTTAATATAGGAGTGTATATTTCACAACTTGTGTGTGATGGTCAGAAGGTGGCATCTTTGAGTGTCAGTATTTCCCTTTACCCTGTTCAAAGCAGATTCTTTCTGTTGTTCAAACACTGTCTTCACAAAACTAGCTCTTGTGCAGCTCCTGTGGGTTTTTCTGTGTCAGCCTCTCATTTCCCCTTAGGAATACTGGCTGTTTGAGTGGGGGACTAGGAGAAGGGTGTTTTCAATCAAGATGTAAAGTGAATAAATAAATTAATGGGGAAAATAAAAATAAAACACATAATTTATAAATGAACTTAAATTGGCAAGAAAACATTAGCTCAAATATTGCTGACATTCTAGGATAAGTTCATTAGTAAAATTTTAAGAACAACTATGACTTTAAGAATCAATAAGCAAAAATATCAAAAACTATTTTCAAGGAAAAGTTCAAAATAGAGTATGGTGGGAATATTTAAAGACACATTTGGTTAAAAGCAAAATTATTTTAATTGATACTTAATCCAATTTACATTAACTATTTTTTTATTTTAATTTTCTATTTACTGGAATTAAGCTTTTTTTCATGTAATATAATCTGATTACAGTTTCCCCTCTCCCTACTCCTCCCAGTTTCTCCCCAAGTCCCCTCACATCTGGATCCCCATCCTTTCTACCTCCTTAGAAAACAGGTACACAAGGAATAATAAAAATAATAAAATAAACCAAAAATAAACATATTGGAATGTGACAAGTCAAACAGCAGGAAAAGGTGAACTAAATGAAAAGAATCCAAGAACCACATAGACATATGCACTACCATACCCAAAGATACCAACCATAACAACACAAAACGAGAAGTGGGAATAGAATAGATAGTTACAATGGACAAATATTCTGGTGGAATGGGGGATCAAGCATGTTAGGAGGGAAGGAAGATGGGATACAAGGGAAGGAATACACGGAGATGCAGAAAAAAACTGTTAGTCATTTGACTGGTAGTATGGAAACACAATACATAAGTATGATCCTTTAAAAGATGTACACATATCAAGGTGTTATGAATGAAATTACCAAATAACTGGGGACACAGAATACCAAAAGGCCATCCCTTGTCAGCAGATAAAAGGTGTCCAGTACAGGGAATAGGTTACATATAATAGAATTATTGATCAAAGGGGCCCCATGGGAAACCCTATTACCCAGGCTATTGTCAAGGCTATAATTGGTTGGCATCTACAAGCTGATGGTAATGCCCTATTGCTGAAAACAATCTATACAATTCATTGAACAAGGAGAAGTTAATCTTGTATCTACCTGGAACCTTCATTGTTAATGACTACTTTCCATAATTTTGGAAGGTACTCCAATAGGAAAATATGCCAGAGAAGAAACATAAACACCAACACAAATCAAAACCATCATTAATTACTTTCAAGATATGCTGGTGCAATGGTGGCACAGAGTGTAGGAGCAAGTAGCCAATATCTGACTTGACTGAAGTCCCACACCATGAGATGGAACCCATCTTGAGTGCTGCTTGCCAAGAACCTGAGACTAGATAGCTCATGCATTTAGAGAAAACCAAATACTAAGGTTCTACTAAATAAACATAACAATAAAATGATGTCTAATAACATTCTGCTCCACTTAAAGATCAGCACCTTGTTCAACCTGCAGGAGATGTGGGAACAAATACATAAACCCATGCCTAGAAAGTACGAAAGAAGTGAGAGACCTTGGAATACTCAGCCATGAATGGAATGTCTCTCTCAGATATCAGGGAACTCTGAAAGCTGAGGCAGAAAAAGCATAAAACCAGAACAGATGGAGGACACCAAGGACACAAGGCCATCTAGACAAAGCTGGGCTAATACACAAACTCAGAGAGAGTGAAGCAGCCCTTGCTGGGTCTGCACCAGGAGGTACCCCAGAGCTGAAAAGAGAAATGGAGTGGACCTCAAATCCAAACAGAAAATGGTTGGTTATCACCATAGTAGTCATATGCTGTTATGCTACTATTGCACACATTAGGACACATAGCACGGCAGGTTGGTCTCACGGTTTATATGAGTCAATACTGGGTAAGACCATTGATACCATTTAGAATGTGTTTGATGTTATGTTCATTCACCTAGGTATTAGTAGTTTTACACTTTGGGTCTAAGTATTTCCCATCTATAGGTTCTTAGGGGGATTTCTATTACTAGGTATTGATTTCCTCCTATGCAATAGATTTTAAATTTAATGAGAAATCAACTGATAGAGTCCAAAACAGTAGAGTCCAAAACAGTCATTTGCCATTGGAGCACCATTGTGGAGGCAGGGGGTGGGAGGATGTGATGGGGGGTTTTCAGAGAGGAGACTGTGAAGGGGGATAGCATTTGAAATGTAAATAAACAAAATAACTAATAAAAAATTTCGCAAAAAGAAAAATGAGAAAAAATAAAAATGGACTATGGATCTTTTCAGAAAGTACTCAAAAGAAGAAATAAAAATAGCTATAAAACATTTAAAAAAAAGAAGCTTTCAGGGAAGTACTAATTTGATTTCTAGTTGTCCTATAATCAAAGGGTGTGATGCCTTTTATACCAAGGGAAACACACACACAATATTAAAATGGTCCATGGAACCAAGCAAAGAGTTCTAAAAAAAGGGAAGTACAAATGGCTAAGATTTATTGTTAAAGTGCTTAACATTCTTAGTCATCTGAACAATTTAAATGGCAGCTACTTAGAAATTTCTTTGTAAACCAGTCAAATGGCTAAGATCACAGACACACATACATACACACACACACATAGACACCATGAATATTAATGTGGGAAAAGGGAAAAACTAATTCATTGCTGAGGGGAATGAAAACTGGTAGGTCCACTATGGAAATCAAAGATCCTTGATAAATCTAGAAATAAATCACCCACATAGTCTGCTATATATACTGCTCCTAGGTGTGGGATATACCTCCAAAAGGAATTTATATCCCACTACAGAGAGACCTACTCAACCATGCCCACCAATGCTCTACTCCCGATATCTAGGCGAAAAAAAAAAAAAACAGCTTAGGTATCTATCAACTCATAAATCAATAATAAAAATATAAAAACAGAATTATAAATGTGATATAACAGAGTTATGAAAACAGAATTTTATTCGCCTGTAAATATGAAATTATCAGGTAAACAGATATAACAGGAATAAAGTGTCTTTTAATGTAACCCAGACCTACAAAGACCAAATCAACATGTGCATTCTACCTTTAAATCTTAAGTTCTGTGTGTTTAATTTGAAGAAAAAAAAACTAAAAAGGTCCTCTGGGGGACAGAAAGAAAAGAGATAGAAGAACACAGCTTGTATAATGTGGAAAGGGCCAAGGAAGACTTAAGTGTGGAAGGAAGACAGAGGAAGGTTTGGGGAGAAATAAACATTAAGGCTATTTGAAACATTACATTACATAGATGCCTTCTATTTTGTAAACTTCTGAAATACAAATGAGAATAAAGATCCTAAAAGGAGTTGCCCTGCACAATGGTTATGTTCACATCTAGGAAGTCACTGTTATGTCAAACTGAAAACCAAAAGCCAGGTATAGGATATTTTCTTAGGAGTTTTAAGTCAGTGGGACCCCAGAGAGTGAGAAGCAATGTAAATTATTGCCATTTTACTTGTTTACTCTTTATAAACATCCTAAGTATTGGTTACTTGAAATATTCTTCGAAATTCTATTTGATGTACTGTTTAACAAATTGACAGAGCAACAACAGCAAAAAGAACTCACAAGAGTTGCCGTGATGACTTAGCAGTTAAAACCATTTGTTGCTCTTGCAGTGTCGGCCGCCTACCCGTCCATTGGTAATAAGCAATGAGCTCTTCTCCATGCAGTTTAATCAGTTTAATCATTTTTACTTCTTCTCTAGCTAGCTTCTTTAGCTAGATTCTTCTATATCTTCTTCTTACATCTTACTAGTTACATCTTTCTACTTTCTTCTTACTTACTCCTATTTCCTACTTACTCCTATTCCATACATCTTACTTCTATTCTTATTCTTACTCTTTACATCTTATTTACTTCTATTCTTACATACATCTTACTTCTATATCTACATACTTACTCCTATCTATACATACTTATTCACTATCTATACATACTTACTCACTATTCTTACATACATCTTACTTCTATATCTACATACTTACTCCTATCTATTACATCTTATTTACTATCACCCCAGCCCCCAGCCCTTGTGGGTTAAATACTTTCCCTGGCCCCAATCAGCATCAGCTACGTGGCAAAGCACAATAGGCTGCGAGAAATCATGCTAGCTTGCATCATAAACTGGAGGCACACAGCTTTTCCAACTAAGGCTTGTTTTTCTCAATGCTCTCTGCTCTGGCCGGAGACCAGGTATTCAATATATATGTATAGTGTGGCAGCTGTGGTTCCCCACATTGCAGAATATTTGGAATTCAGTTGCCAGTATCCACACAGTTCACAACCACCCATACATTCAATTCCAGGGTATCAGATGCCCTCTTTACCTGAGAGGGACCAGAACTATATGATCCCATGTGAACATGCACATGTGAACACCATATACATAAAAAAATAAATGTGAAGATGGGGAAAAAGGAGATCTTTAATATCAATGCCACTTATCAGGGATTTAAACTCTATGGAGTTAGTCCATAATCATAACTAGTTTTTAATGATGAATAAACTAGTGATCTGTAAGGATGAACTCCAAAGACATATAAAAATATAGTATCAAATATGTCAAAGTAAACAGTCTATTTTTAACAGTGGGATGAATTGCAACATGTGTTACATGAAGTTCACCTGACATATATGTTCAATTCAGAACTTTAGGGTATTTATAGATTTCTGCAAGAATCATCACATTTTAGAATCCTGCTTCCCGAACAAGCAGGTCCTCTATGCTGTGCCCTCTCCTTTATAGTTCATTTTGTGTCTGTACTGAAGCCAAGACAATATGTTTTTACCTCTCAGCACTCTCCTTCCCTTTATATTTTATGTAAGTCGAATGATGCAGCATATAATGTTTTAAATTCAGCTTCTTCTGGTTGGTATGTTCCTAAGATAATCCTGTTAAAACTCATTCTTTCCTTTTGTAATAGTATCTCACTGTTGCGCCCAGCATTCTTGGCTTATCCATGCACCTGCTGACTGAGATGTGGACTGATTCCATGGCTTGGATATTAGGAACAATACTAGTATAAGCATTCAAGCACACATCTGTGCAAACATGTTTTGATTTATTTTGATAAAGAGCTTATGGAATTATGCTTATTCAGTATTTTGGGTCTAATTTTTAATTATATTTCTAAACTGTTTCTGGAGTGGCTGTCCAATTTCATGTCCTGTAAGCAGAGGGTGAAATCCCAAGGCCTCTGGTTCTTACTATTCTTATAATTGTTATGTTATATATTTCTAATATATTTCTATATAAGTATGTTTGTATGATTTGGACTTTAATTTTACATTAAATATAATTACAAATTAATATAATGTAATTATGTTGTATACTGATATGAAAAAGCATATATGGGAAGATTGTATGTGCGTGCAAGTGTGTATATGTTTATATGCACGTGTGCATATGTATGCACAGTTGACAGATCTAATTGCATTCATTTTATTTAGGTTACTACTTTGATTTATGAAAATAAAACTGTTACTTTCACATTCAGTGAACCGGTCTCAGTTTTTTCAGACATTTTGTCCCAATTAGTGGCATGTCATCACATCTTACAGGTGTCCTCTGAAGCAGAAATTTTACTTCTAATTCTGAAATTAAACAGTATAAGTCCTTGTTGCTTTATGATTGTTTTGGTTATTTTACTATGTTCCCATTTCCAACCGACCTGTGGGATCTTTTTGTTTTTCATCAGTTTCCTTTCACTTCTTAGCTTTCAGATGAGGACATCAGGATAAATCTCATTCATGGCTTTCAATGCTGTATCTGGTTGGTTGTTCATTTTCTTCACACAATATCTGCTGTTAAGTACACAAAGAAAATAATATATCCAGGGCATATTAATTCTTTCATTTCCATTCTTATAAAATAATCTGGATGTAATGAGAATTGTTATTGATTTATGATGCTCTGGAGTTTTTAACAGTCTTTATATATCACGTTCCTAAGGTACTCATGTTGGCCTTTTTGGCTGGCAAGTGCAAGATCAAGGGCAGAGTCAGGGGGCAACTTTGTGAGGTTAATTCTTTTATTCTTTCTCTGGGTTTCAGGAATTCAACTCAGATTATCAGACTTGGAGGTAAGCATTTTACCTGCCAAGGTTTCCTGCCAACCCCTTGGAATTCTGACTTTCTTCCTCACACCCACCTCTCTGTCTCTCTTTCTAATGAGAACAAACACAACACATTCTTAAGTCTTCACGTGACTCATGTTTTTTCCTGGAAAACTTGACATTTTAACCAACAAATTCTGATTAATTTATCTTAAGGGGGTGATTATTGTTGTTTCATTTGATAATGTGTTGATTTATTACTTCAGATATTCATTTTGGCTGCGGTATATAGTCACAAATGCCTCTATTGAGTTATTTTTTTTTTTGTTTTGTTTTAGAATCTGGATCTCCAAAATGTTTTCCTCTGTTTGCAAAGTTCAGTTGTTGGCTGATTATTAGAAAAACTCTCTGCTCAAGCATCTGGAGACAATAAGGCTTCTTTATGCCACTGACTAGACTCTGCGTGAATAACAGAGTATTTTCAAGTTCAGATTCTATGTTTTGGCCCTTGCTGTTCCAATAGAATCATCCATGGCTTTCCTGCACATATGTATAGCCTCAACATCGACCAAGAGCATTTAACTGGCTTGAGTTCTTAGGCCTCTGCTTTGTATGTATGCACTGTGGTAAGAATTTAACTGCTTACTCATAACTGGTGTATTTTCAGTCTTCCAATAGTACTATCAAGTATGGCCACAGCTCAATGTTCCAATATGAGTTGGTTCCCATTTGCCACAAAGACAAAGCACCTGGTTCTCTTCTCACAGCTTCTTGCCTTATATCATAGCCTTAGTCTGTGACTACCCTGAAGTGCAGTTCAGTGACTGTAAAAGTTGTGACACAAGAAACTATGAGTCTAAAAGGTTTCCTGGCATTCTTCCCTCCACTTAGAAGTTTTTCAGGCAAAAACACTTCACAGTGTCATGTTCAATTCTTAGAAAATGGAAATGGTTGTTTTTATCCTTTATGCCCTGCAAATTGGAGGAGAAAAATTGACACTCCTTGTTTTGGCACATCTGGGAAACTCTTGCATGGAGGTTTAAGGTAGTTTATCCACTTCTGATTTGTTCATGCAAGGGCAAAACTATTAATATCTTAATCAAGGTAAACAGCTGCTTCCCTAGCTATCGTTTAATTATTGCTTCTGGAAGCCTTAAGGCCTAGAAACCATTTTTCTGAACACATTCTCTACTTGATCAAGACTAGTGTGATGTTAGTGTGATTATCTCAGTTTTTCAAACCCAAATTCCTATTGTGATCATCTGCTGGCACCTATCCTGCTGATTCATCTGTGCTCTCTTTTTCCTGATACTACATAGTTTTACCAAGGGCCAGAGGAGAATACTGTACTTGAAGAATGAAAAAGAGACTATGTAAAGAAGTACTCTTCAAGTAACATAGCAGAAAATTGGGTGCAGTAGAGGCATGCTAACTGCTGAATCATGCAGCTAAGTCAAAAACGTATCTAGATATCTCTCTAGCCCCCTAAATTCTAATTCATGTATTTTAAAATGAGTAGAAGGAAATTAAAAGGTATGCGGGTTCTTTTCCCAGGAGAGATCTAACTTAGGACACAGAAAAATAGGACTGCCTGTCTGGCCCAACAGAAGAATGAAGGTAAACCTAGATGACATAAAGAAACTATGAAGGTGAGTGAACATGACATGTATGAAGTAGTAACAACTTTTTGGAGAAAATAGAAAGAAATTATAAATCACCGGCTTATAAAAATTCCCCTCAGACATTTTCTACTTTGTAGGAAAGTTCTAATATTTTATATACTCTTTCATTTCAAGATGTAACTCCCAGCTCTTCTCCAATGTCCCTAATGCATCACTGCTTTAAAGTTGAAAGAAATCTTTTATTTAGTCCTCTGGCATTTTTCCTTTAAATATCTTGGCTTTAGAAAATTTGGAATTTGTAATAGAAATTGTAGACAAAATCCACAACAGATGGAAAGAGACTAAAATTCATGAAAGATAGAACATATCTTCATGATCACAGACAAGTCATGTACCACATACCCTGTCTGCAAATGGTCCCTTCACTTTGCTTCCCATTTAAAATCTGTAAAGAGGAAAGACAATGTCAATTTCTGCTATAGCCGTAGTAAAATCAACATGGTGTGTGTGTGTTTGTGTGTGTTTGTGTGTGTATTTGTGTAAGCTCTAAGTTAAACACAAAGCAAGTTTAATATAATCACTTATAGAAACATTTACAAGATGAACAAAATGCTTCCATACAACTTTGAGCAAAATTCAAACATAGGGCCATTTCCATGGTCAAGCTTCATTTCTAAAGAGCAGCATGTCATATTGAAAATGTCCCTGGAGAATGAGGAACTTTTGGGTTTCCTGGACTCTACATAGCAACTTTATGTTTTGATTAGTTTTGCTCTGTGTCTTCCCTTCTGCATCAGACCCAGCCTGAACAGAATTTGACCAGCATCCAATCTTCCTGTGTCATCTCTCTGAGGAACTACTTGTGATTGTAAAGGAATGTTTTCCTGCTAATTCTTATGTTCTCTCCATCAGCTAATTAGGCTGGCATGGACTCACATATTCTTGATAAGAACATCCCTGGGGACTGGGGTGGGACTACTAAAATGCTTTTACATATTGACATTTGTTTGAATCAGACAGGTTTGTGTTTATCAGATGTGCTATGGAAACATATCTTTGAATTCAACATATGCTGTTAGTTTCATTACTCTACTGTATAAATAAAACTGAAACCTCTGAAAAGTGAGGCCAAACTCAATATGTCAAAGAATCACACCTATTAACAAGAGGTTTCTGAGATAGGAATTAGATTGGCAGCAATAAAAACCCTATAAATATCATGTATCCCAACATATATCATTTCAGTAGTGAAGCCAAGATTTCTAAATGTTAAAACATTATCAAAATTAAGATTTTACTTTTATTCATAAAGCCAATATTAATATATCTTTTGCTATTGTCTATATTTCCTCTTTATCTTACAAAAATAATAATCCTGTGAAAGATTATAAAAGCTAAAGAACAACTTTAAAATGATCTGTGCCTAAATATGAGCTGACAAGGACAACAATGGATATTCCAAAGTGGACTGGAGCAAGACCATGAAACTTCAACCCTACACAAAGAACTAAAGACAGCTCAGGGTTGCTGAGACAGGAGAATTAGTCTTCCCCAGGGAAGAGCATGCCAGTTTTTATCCAATAACAAATAAAACAAATGGTCAGCTCTGAAATATACATATATGTGTGTGTATATATATTTATATATGTTTATATATATAATATATATATATTATACAGACTAAGTATGTATAATATATAATATATAATATATATTATGCAGACTAAGTATGTATACAATTATAGATATGTGCATGTGACAACAGTGAATGGAAAAAGAAATCATGAATTTGAATGAAGATAGCAAGGGGGGTGCATGAGAAAATTTTTTTAAGGTAATGGTATAATTATGTAATAATTATAATTATTGTAATAATTGTAATAATTATTTTTCAAAAACTAAACAACTGATTCACTATATTTTATATTAAAATTATTTCTGAAATGCTGAAAATGTAGTGTTACCATAGAGCATTGTTGACGATAGGCATTAAAACATTTATCATTCTCTTTAGCAAGAGTTATTTAATTTTGTGTGGCTTATTCTAGAACAAAAGGGAACCTGGAGGCATATATGTTCATTCATGTGTCCCCATTTTCTTTAAAAACTAACAGCAATATTAAATCATGTGCCTTTTTTAAAAAGATACTTTATTTTCTATGAAATATATGGCATATGTTTTAAAGAGGAGAGAAATACCTTTCTTTTTTGAAAAATAAATTACTTTGAGTATTATTTAAATGGTAGGAAACACACCTGAACATATTCAGGGAATAAGTTAGGCTATATGCTGCTTCCTGTGACCTAGAGAAGGACAGAGGCAAAGTAGATGAAGAAGAGGAAGAGAAGAGAAGGAGGAGGAGGAAGAGAAAGACAAAGAAGGATGAAGAAGAAGAAGAAGAAGAAGGAGGAGGAGGAGGAAGAGGAGGAGGAGGAGAAGGAGGAGGAGGAGGAGGAGGAGAAAAAGAAGGAGGTTGACGAGGAGGACAAGGAGGACGAGGAGGAGGAGGAGAAAATTTCATTCCAAACAGGAAAAACATGAATAAACCACAAAAGAAGAAGATAACTATAAGTGCTGTGTAAAAGATGTTAAGTTGGACTTGTAAGAAACAAGCTGGTCAATATTCCAATGTTGCAGACTGCCTGGCAGAGGGACGAAATGAAGCAGCCACCTCCAGAAGGTAAGCCAGCCTGGAGTTTGGCAATGCTACACCCAGCAAGAGCCCACAGCATCACAAGCCTCCAATCCAACTCCGAGTTGGAGATGGTAATCCTTCTCACAGGGATCAGTGGCTGGACATCATTTTGAGGAACACTCATTTGTCAAAATTTAGCTACCTAAGAGACCTTAGATAAAGGTTCACACACAGACTTAGGAGGCAAATCTGGCTTACCATAATTCCAGAGACAAGGAAGTCCCCCGAGAGGCAGTGATGGAGACTGGAAGAGCTGACTGATGAGGTTAAATGTGCAAGTGACAGGAGTCTAGAGTCAGGCATGGAATCACATAATCAGTCAGCCCTGCTGCCATGAACAAAAGACTCCACCAACAGAGAACAACAAAGGAATTCTAGCTCTGCTGCTGAGGCCTGAGGACAAATGAACCTCTGGCATCATCAACTGAAGTGAGTTTCACTGAAAATGAGGTTTATAAATCTGAGCTTGTAGTGGTATACTTTATATCTCAACTGCACTTCTCTAGAAGAGAGATCAGTGCCCAGCAAATCTTTTATTTATTTATTTATTTATTTATTTATTTATTTATTTATTTAAAGTTTTTACAGTCCAGATTTTATCCCCCTCCCAGTCCACCCTCTTACTGTTCCACACCTCCTCCCCTCTTATCTCCAAGAGGATACCCCACTCCACCCCACCTCCACCCCTAACCCCACCCGTATCCCACCAGACCTCCCCACTCCCTGAGTCCCCAAGTTTCTTGAGAGTTAGGTGCATCTTCTCTGACTGAGTCCAGTCCTGGAAGTCATCTGTTGTATGTTTTGGGGGCCTCATATCAGCTGGTATACACTTCCTGTTTGGTGGCTCAGTGTCTCAGTGATCCCAGGGAGCAGGTTAGTTGAGACTACTGGTCTTCCTATAGGGTCACCTTCCTCATCAGCTTCTTACAGCTTTTCCCTAATTCTGCCACGGGGGTCATCAGCTTCTGTCTATTGGTTGGGTGTAAATATCTGCATCTGACTCTTTCAGCTGCTTGTTGGGCAGTCACCATAGGCTCCTGTCTGTAAGCACATCATAGCATCAGTAATAGTGTCAGGCCTTGGGGCCCTTCCTGAGCTAGATCACTGGACCTCCTTTTCCTCAGGATCTTCTCCATTTTTGTTACTGCAGTTCTTCCAAAATGTAACTATTCTGGGTCAGAGTTTTTGACTGTGTGATGGCAACCCCAACCCTCCATTTGATGTCCTCTCCCCATTGTAGGGCATTGCATCTCAGGTCCCTCCCTTTGAGTCCTGAGAATCTGTGGTACAGTCTAGGGGGTCTTCCCACCTGCTACCTTCTGTGGTTGCCTGTTTTGATGCTTTCTGACGGCCTTCGGGGCTTCAGTCCTGCTTTCTTCCCCCCAATACCTGATCATGTTCCTTTCTTCCCCTCCTCGTTCCCTTTCCCACCCAGGTCACACCCCCCCATCCTGTGATTGCTTTCTTCTCCCTTCCAAATGGTACTGAGGCATCCTCACTTGGGCTTTTTGGCTTGTTAGCCTTCTTGAGTTCTGTGGATTATATCCTGGGAATTCTGTACCTTTTTTGGCTAATATCTACTTATTAGTGAGTTCACACCATGCATGTCCTTTTGGGTCTGATGTGTGTATGAGTTCTCCATCTGTACAGATTTCAACATTCTTATTGCTGCTCTTATGTCCCATGCCCTTAGCAAACACTTTCAGTTAAAACATTAACTACCATGGGGGTGTGATCTGGTGATAACAGCTTTGATCAGGAGGTAGGATCTGAAGAGGCAGAGAATAAGGAGCAGGCTCATGGACTACAGAGTTAAACGTGGCCAGCAGAGGTCCCTAGCATGCAAAGAAGGAAGAAAAGACTACATTAGTGGACATGAGGCATTTGTCCAGTAGAGGCGCCGAAACAGTATAAAGCATGGGAACGACAAGAATCCATAGGTCCAATCCCGTGTATGTAATTTTTAGTCTTCAATTTTTGAGGACAAAAAAATAAGCCACTCCAATGGCATTTTTTTTGGGGGGGGTCTGTCTCTAATAGTGGTACTTCCCTCTTTCACATTTGTTATTACTAAAATTTTAGTAATATTTATTCTTTACAGTATTTTAAAATCTCTATTTTCTTCTACAGTCTGGGTGGATGAATAAAATTGGGCAGTAGATGTGTGACTTCGAGAGTTTTGGGTAGATCCTGGTCTTCCACCAGAGCTTACTGGCTAGAGGAAGAAGAGCTGGCTAACTGCCCAAAGCCCTTGTCCTCTTCCACCTGCCACTCTGGTACTGAAACAATCATAAAAGGCTGCAGGACAGTGGGCAAAGGAGCTATGGCATGTTTTTGTGAGTGGCAATGAAGTATTACAGAGTATGGATTTAAAGAGATTTGTTTAGGGTCAAAGCTACAGAGAAGCTTGTCAATTAGCCAATTCTTTTTATGCTGCAGGCAAGGATGTTCTTAGCATATTCTTGGGATAATTGTCCCAAGTTAGATTTTGTGAGTCAGGACCAACTGCCACCTGTAATCAGTAAGAGAGCAAAGATACAGATGCTGTTTCCTGATGAGCTCTGAACTCAGCAGGGAAGTTGGCATGAAGTCCCACCTATCGCTGAAGAATTATGTCATTTGATTGCTGCTAGAAGAAGCAAGTTTTACTTCTTGTTTTGTTATGTTTAAATGGTGTGAAACTTGGTATATGGACCCATTCCAGGAAATGTCCCATGTCCAAGAGTAGACAATCATCACAAATGGACTAGACAGATTCAAAGGAGGGAGTGAATATGATTAAAATATGTTCCATGACATTCTCAAAGAATTAATAAAAGTGTTACACAAAAAGAAACCTAGAAAATTGAGACTGAAATGTCTATTTATAACATTATAACATTATAACATATCTAATTATAACATATGGGTTGAACACTAGGGCTCACAATTTCATAAACATTAACAGATATAAAGCAGAAATAGGTCCTGAGACGTAATAATGTGTGATTTTAGTACACCACTTTTATATCTACATAGGTCATCTAATCTAAAAATTAGTGAAGTAGCTTTATATGTAAATATACCATAATTAAGTAGAATAAATGGATTCTACAGAATGTTCTATTTAAAACTTATAGTATAAACAGTAATGTTAAAATCATAATGATCTCAAACAAATAACCTAATGGTGTTCTCCAAGACTTAGAAAATTAAGACCAAACCAAAGATAATAAGCACCAAAGAAAAAATTGTTGAAACAAACAAAAAGAACAGTGCTCCAAATAAATAAAATGAAGAGTTGTTTCTTTAAATTAGCAAACAAGAATAGAAAAGCCCCAGCAAATGTAAGAAAGAAATGAAGGAGAAGAAGGAGGAAAAGGAGGAAGAGGAAGAAGAGGAGGAGTTCATCCACAATTCCATCCTAAAACCCCTTTTCAAGGAGATACATGCATATCACCTACAGTCTTCATATTTTCTTTTCTGAGCTTCTAGATTGTAGTTTGATTATCATTTAGTTAACAGCTAATATCTACTTTAAGTTAATACATATCATGTTTCTTTTTCTGGGTCTGGGATACCTCACTCAGGATGATTTT
>NW_022196901.1:7760958-7815693 GCF_008632895.1 Mastomys coucha | reverse complement strand
GTTGCATCCATTTGCCTGCAGTTATCATAATGTCATTTTTTAACAGGTGACTAATACCCCATTGTGTAAATGCATCACATTTTCTTTATTCATTCTTCAGTTGAGTGACATCTAGGTTGTTTCCAGTTTCTAGCTACTATGAACTAAGCCACAGTAGTAGAGCAAGTGTACTTGTAGTAAGATGGAGAGTCCTTTGGGTATATGCCCAAGAGTGATATACCTGATAAATTGAGGTAGATCAATTTACAATTTCTGAGGAACCAAAATGTTGATTTCCATAGTGACTTTACATGAATGCACTCTTGCCAGAAATGGAGGAGTGTTCTTCCTTGCTCTACATCTTAGCCAACATGCGCTTCACTTGTATTATTGACCTTAATCATTCTGACAGGTGTAAGATGGAATCACAAAGTAGTTTTGATTTGAATTTCCCTGATGGCTAAGGATGTTGAGTATTTCTTTGTTTCTCACCTTTTGAGATCCCAGCATTGAGAATTTCAATATGTAGATCTGTACCCCATTTTAACTAAATTATTTAATTTTCAATATCTAGCTCTTTGAGTTTATATATACTATATACATATATACATATACACATATATACATGTACACATATACACATATACACATATATACATATATACATATACATATATACACATATATACATACATATATATACATGCATACATACATATGTATGCATATATACATACATATATACATATATACATACATATATATATACATACATACATATATATATATACATATATGTGTGTGTGTGCATGTGTGTACGTGTATTGGCTATTACTCCTCTAATAATGAATATAGCAGCCTAACACTTTGTGGGACTGACATTGTTCTTTGTCTTACAGAAACTTTTCAGTTTCATTTTCTTTCTTCTTTTTTTCTTTTTTTTACATTATACACTTTATAATCATACAAGTTTACAATGGCCATAGATTAGATTTGAGGCTGGAAGCGTTTTGTAGGAAGTACTAAATAGCTAATATTTTAGGCTTTATTGTCCATTTGGCTCTGTTCTAACTAGCCAGTCCCTTCTCTCTCAATCTCTCTCTCTCTCTTTCTCTCTCTCTCTCTCTCTCTCTCTCTCTCTCTCTCTCTCTCTCTCTCTCTCTCTCTCTCTCTCTCTCTCTCTCTCTCTCTTCCTCTCTCTCATTGGATATTTTCTGTATTTATATTTCAAATGTTATCCCTTTTCCAGGTCTCCCCTCTGGAAATCCCATATCCTATTCTCTTCCCCTGCCTATATGTGAGTGCTCCTCCACCTGCCCACCCACTCTGGCCTTTCCACCCTGGCATTCTGCTATACTGGAGCATCAAACACCCATAGGATCAAGGGCCACTCCTCCCACTGATGTCCAATAAGGGCATCCTCTGACAGCTATGTGACTGGAGCCATGGGTTCCTTGATGTATACTCTTTGATTGGTGGTCCCGTACTTAGGAGTTCCCGGGTGTCTGGCCCATTGACACTGTTGCTCCCCCCAGGGAGCTGCAAACCCCCACTGCTCCTTCAGTTCCTTCTCCAACTCCTCCACAAAGGACTCCATGCTCAGTCCAATGGTTCGCTGAAAGTATCTGCCTCTGTATTTGTCAGTTCCTGGCAGAGCCTCTCAGGAGACAGCCATATCAGGTTCCTGTCAACAAGCACTTCTTGGCATCTACAACAGTATCCTACAATAATGTCCTACAATAGTGTCTGGGTTTGGTGACTGTATGGGATGGGTTCTCTAGGTGGGGCAGTATCTAGATGACCTTTCCTTCAGTCTCTGTTCCACACTTTTACTCCATATTTTCTCCAGTGAGTATTTTGTTCCCCTTTCTAAGAAGCACGGAAGTATTCACACTTTGGTCTTCCTTCTTCTTGAGCCTCATATGGTCTGTGAATTGTGTCTTGGGTATTCCTATTATGGGGTCTAATATCCACTTATCAATGAGTGTATACCATCTGTCTTCTTTTGTGATTGGGTTACCTCACTCAGCATGATATATTCAAGTTCCATCTGTTTGCCTGAGAATTTCATGAAGTCATTGTTTTAATAGCTGAATAGTATTCCAGTGTGTAAACGTCCCACATTTTCTGTATCCACTCCTCTGTTGAGGGAAATCTGGGTTGTTTCCAGCTTCCAGCTATTTTAAGTATGGCTGCTGTGAACATAGTGGAACACATGTCCTTATTTCATGTTGAAGCATCTTCTGGGTATATGCCCAGGAGTGATATAACTGGGTCTTCAGGAAGTACTATGTCCAATTTTCTGAGGACCCGCCAAACTAATTTCCAGAGTGGTTGTACCAGCTTGCAATCCCACCAGCAACGGAGAAGTATTTCTCTTTCTCCACATCCTTACCAACATCTGCTGTCATCTGAGTTTTTGAACTTAGCCATTCTGACTGGTGTGAGGTCGAATCTCAGGGTCATTTTGATGACTAAGGATGTTGAACATATCTTTAGGTGCTTCTCAGTGATTTTTGTTTCCTCAGTTGAGAATTCTCTGTCTGTCTCTGTTCCCCATTTTTTAATAGGTTTACTTGGTTCTCTGGAGTGAAACTTCCTGGGTTCTTTGTATATATTGTATATTAGCCCTTTATTAGATGTAAGATTGGTAAAGATCTTTCTCCAATCTGTTGGTTGCTTTTTGGCCTATTGACAAAAATTCCTTTGCCTTACAGAAGCTTTTATGAGGTCCCATTTGTTGATTCTTATATTTTGGTTGTGAGCCTAGCCTTTAAAGGCTGAACCATCTCTCCAGCCCCATTTGTCAGTTCTTGATCTTACATCATAAGCCACTGGTTTTCTGTTTAGGAAATTTTTCCTTGTGTCCATGTGTTTGAGGCTTTTTCCCATTTTCTTTTCTATTAGGTTCAGTGATCTGGTTTTATGTGGAGGTCCAGATCCACGTGGACTGGAGCTTTGTACAGGGAGATAAATAAGAATGGATCAATTTGCATTCTTCTATATGTTGACCACCAGTTGAATGAGTACCATTTGTTGAAAATGCTGTCTTTTTTTTCCCCCACTGGAAGGTTTCAGCACCTTTGTCAAAGTTCAAGTGACCATTGGTGCGTGAGTTCATTTCTGGGTCTTCAATTCTATTTCCAGTGTTCTACCTGCCTGTCACTGTACCAATACCATGCAATTTTTATCACTATTGTTCTATAGTACAGCCTGAGGTCAGGGATGGTGATTCCCCAAGAAGTTCTTTTATTGTTGAGAATAGTTTTCACTATCCTGGTTTTTTTGTTAATCCAAATGAATTTGAGAATTGCTCTTTCTAACTCTATGAAGAATTGAGTTGGAATTTTGATGGGAATTGCATTGAATCTGCAGATTGCTTTTGGCAAGATCACAATTTTTACAACATTAATCCTGCCAATCCATAAGCACGGGGCATCTTTCCATCTTCTGAGGTCTTCTTCAATTGATTTCATCAGAGACTTGAAGTTATTGTCATACAGATTTTCACTTGTTTTTTTAGTCACACCAAGAAATTTTATATTGTTTGTGACTATTATGAAGGGTGTCATTTCCCCTAATGTCTTTCTCTTCCTATTTATCTTTTAAGTAGAGGACAGCTACTGATTTGTTTGAGTTAATTTTATATCTAGCTACTTTGCTGAAGTTTATCAGCTCTAGGAGTTCTCTCGTGGAATTTTAGTGGTCACTTAAGTATACTATCAAATCATCTGCAAATAGTGATATTTGATTTCTTCCTTTCCAATTTGTATCCCTTTGAAGTCCTTTTGTTGTCTAATTGCTCTAGCTATAACTTACTGTACTACACTGAATAGATAGAGAGTGGGTAGCCTTGTCTATTCCCTGATTTTAGTTGAATTGCTCCAAGTTTCTCTCCATTTAGTTTGATGTTGGCTACTGGTTTGCTGTATATTGCTTTCACTATGCTTAGGTATGGGCCTTGAATTTCTGATCTTTCCAAGACTTTTAACATGAAGGGATGCTGAATTTTCTCAAATGTTTTTCAGAATCTAATGAAATGATCAAGTGTTTTTTTTATTTGATTTTGTTTATGTAGTGGATTACATCCCCTTATATTGAACCAACCCTGCATCCCTGGGATGAAGCCTACTTGATTTGGTGAATGACTGTTTTGATATGTTCTTGGATTTGGTTTTCAAGAATATTATTGAGTATTTTGGTATCAATATTCATAAGGAAAATTGCTCTGAAGTTCTCTTTCTATGCTACGTCTTTGTGTGGATTTGGTACCATCTTAACTGTGGCTTCATAGAATGAATTTGGTAGTGTTCCTTCTGTTTCTATTTTGTGGAATAGTTTGAAGAGTATTGATATTAGGTCTCCTTTTAAGGTCTGATATAATTCAGCACTAAACCCATCTGGTCCTGGGCTTTTTTTTTTTTTTTTTTTTTTTTTAGTTGGCAGAATTTTAATGACTGCTTCTATTCCTTTAGAGTTTATGGGACAGTTTAAATGGTATATCTGATCCTGATTTAACTTTGGTAAGTGGTATCTGTCTAGAAAATTGTCCATTTCATTCAGATTTTCCAGTTTTGTTGAGTATAGGATTTTGTAATAGGATCTGATGAATTTTTTAATTTCCTCAGTTTCTGTTGTTGTATCTCCCTTTTCATTTCTGATTTTATTAATTTTGATACTGTCTCTGTGCCCTCTGGTTAGTCTGGCTAAGTGTTCATCTATCTTGTTGATTTTTTCAAAGAACCAGCTCCAGGTTTGGTTGATTCTTCGTATAGTTCTTTTTGTTTCTACTTGGTTGATTCACCCCTGAGTTTGATTATTTCCTGCTGTCTACTCCTCTTGTGTGTATTTGCTTCGTTTTGTTCTAGAGCTTTCAGGTGTGCTGTTAAGCTCTTAGTGTATGCTCTCTCCAGTTTCTTTATGGAATCATTCAGAGCTATGAGTTTTCCTCTTACCACTGATTTCATTGTGTCCCATAAGTTTGGATATATTGTGGCTTCATTTTCATTAAATTCTAATAGAGTCTGTAATTTCATTTTTTATTTTTTCCTTGACCAAGTTGTCATTGAGTTGGGTGTTGTTCAGCTTCCATGTGTATGTTGGTTTTCTGTTGTTTTTTTCATTATTGAAGACCAAGATTATGGTGATCTGATAGGATTCATGAGATTATTTCAATCTTTTTGTATCTGTAGAGTCCTGTTTTGTCAATTTCGGAGAAGTTACTATGAGGTGCTGAGAAGAAGGTATATATCTTTTTGTTTTGTTTTAGAATGAAATGTTCTATAGAGATCTGTTAAGTCGATTTGTTCCATAACTTCTGTTAGTTTCCCTGTGTCTCTACTTAGTTTCTGTTTCCATGATCTGTCCACTGATGAGAGTGTCGTGTTGAAGTCTCCCACTATTATTGTATGAGGTGCAACATGTGCTTTGAACTTTATTAAAGTTTATTTTATGAATGTGGGTGCCCTTGCATTTGGAGCACAGATGTCAGAATTGAGAGTTCATCTTGGTAGATTTTTTCCTTTGATAAGTATGAAGTGTCCTTTATCTTTTTGGATAACTTTTGATTGAAAGTCAATTTTATTAAATATTAGAATGGCTACTCCAACTCGTTTCTTGGGACCATTTGCTTGGAAAATTGTTTTCCAGTCCTTTACTCTGAGGCAGTATCTGTCTTTGTCACTGAGGTATGTTTCCTGTATGCAGCAAAATGTTGTGTTCTGTTTATGAATCCAGTCTGTTAATCTATGTCTTTTTGTTGGGTAATTGAATCCATTGATTTTAAGAGATTTTAAGAACTAGTGATTGTTGCTTCCTGTTACTTTTGTTGTTAGAGGTGGAATTACACTTGTGTGGCTATCTTCTTTTGGGTTTGTTGAAAGATTACTTTCTTGCTTTTTTCTAGGATGTAGTTTCCTTCCTTTTGTTGGAATTTTCCATCTATTACCCTTTGAAGGGCTAGACTTGTGGAAAGATATTGTATAAATTTGTTTTTGTCATATAATATCTTGGTTTCTCCATCTATAGTAATTAAAAGTTTTGCTGGGTATAGTAGCATGGGCTGGCATATGTGTTCTCTTAGGGTCTGTATGATATCTGCCCAGGATATTTTAGCTTTCATAGTCACTGCTGAGAAGTCTGGTTTAATTCTGAGAAGTCTGACTTTATATATTATATGACTATTTTTTCCTTACTGCTTTCAATATTCTTTCTTTTTTTGTGCATTTGATGTTGTGAATATTACGTGATGGGAGGAAATTTTTCTATTTCTATCTATCTGGAATTCTGTAGGCTTCTTGTATGTTCATGGGCATCTCTTTCTTTAGGTTAGTTAAGTTTTCTCCTGTAATTTTGTTGAAGATATTTCCTGGACCTTTAATTTGGCACTCTTTGCTCTCTTCTATACCTATTATCCTTAGGTTTGTTTTTCTCATTGTGTCCTGGATTTCCTGTTTGGTTCGCAGCTTTTTGCATTCTGCACGTTCTTTGACTGTTGTGTCTATGTTCTCTACGGTATCTTCTGCACCTGAGATTCTCTCTTCTATCTCTTGTATTCTATTGGTGATGCTTGCATCTATGACTCCTGATCTTTTTCTAGGTTTTCTATCCCCAGATTTGTCTCCCTTTGTGGATTCTTTATTGTTTCTATTTCCATTTTTAGATCCTGGATAGTTTTGTTCAATTCCTTCACCTGTTTGGTTGTGCTTTCCTGTAATTCTTTAAGGGATTTTTGTGTTTCCTCTTTAAGTGCTTCTAGCTGTTTTGTGGTCTTTTGTATTTCTTTAAGGGAGTTATTTATGTCCTTCTTAAAGTCCTCTATCATCATCATTAGATGTGATTTTATATCTTAATGTTGCTTTTCCAGTGTGTTGGGGTATCCAGTGCTTGCTGTGGTGGAAGAACTGGTTCTGATAATAGGAAGTAGCCTTGGTTTCTCTTGCCTATGTTCTCACCCTTGCCTCTTGTCCTATGGCTATCTCTGGTGTTAGCTGTTCTTGCTGTTTCTGACTATGATTTGTCCCTCCTGCAAGCCTGTGGGTCAGCAGTCCTGGGAGACCATTTCTCTTCGGGAAGAATTTGGGTAAAGAGAATTGTGGCACAGCATCAGTTCTGGGATGGAGAAGGAAACCAGAAGGATCCTGTCCCTGGCTGTTCCTTGGTTCTTGTGTCTGATTGGCTCTTGGGAGGTCTCTCTTGGACCAGGAATTTGAGCAGAAATAGTGGTCTTCCCTGTACTCACAGGAGTGTTAGCATTCCTGGGAGACCAGCTATGTCCCAGCAGTATTTGGATATCTTCAATGCCTCAGATTTTTTCTTCCATGTCTTGTTTTCTTTATTGCTTCTCTTTTCATTTACAGGTCTTGAAGAGTTTTATTTGTTTCCTCTAACTGTTTAACTTTTCTTATCTTTCTTTAAGGGATTTCCTATTTCCTATTCAAGGATCTATATCATCTTCATATATTTTGTTCTAAGGCAGTAGTGGTTAACCCTCCTAATGCTGCAGCCATTTAATATAATTTCTCATGTTGTATGTATCCCCAACCATAAAATTATTTTCATTGCTACATCATAACTGTAATTTAGCTTCTTAATGTACATATATAATATGCAGGCTGTTGTTAAGCAATGCCTATGAAAGAATTGTTTCACTCTCAAAAGGATTATGACCCACAGGTTGAATACTGCTGGTTTTAAGGTCTTTGCTTCATGCTGCAGCTATATTGGAATATTCAAGGCCTACTGTGATAGCATAGCTGTCTCTAGTGGAAACATATTGATCTGGTTGTTATTCATTATTTTTAATCTCTTGTCTGGATTTAGACTGACTATAGGTCTAATGCTGATTTCTGGAGCACAGGATGCAATGAGGTGGGAACTGGGAGGGAGACTGCAGATAGGAATAACCTGAATGAGTGGATCTGTGATGGGAAAGGGAGACTAGAGAAGGTCTATAGACAGGCTTGTGTATCTTCTGGCAGGCATGGCTTGTGGTTGAGCAGCTGAGCAGGAAATGTCCTCCTGAGTTGAGTGTTGAGACTCAGTTATGAATGACAGTGAGGCTAAAAAGAGCTGCTCTGTAGAATCCACAGGTGTGGATGGGGAAAAGAAGTCTGCAACTGGTTTCTGTTGCAGTTCTAGGGAAAATCCTGAGGGACTGGATCCACTTGAGGAACAGAAAGAGAAGATAAGATATGTGGGAATCTTACCTCGTTTTCTGCTAATAAAGTTTAAAAATTATCCAGCAGCAGCAGAAACAACAATCCTGAGGCACCACACTGATCTTAGAACAGCAATATAAAAGAAAATAACAAGAAAACATTGCATTCTCTAAATCTGTAGTGGAAATAGATAAATTTCTTCATATTATGGCCTAGCATAACTAAAAAAGGAAATTCAGACCTAACACTACCTGAATGGCCATGAACCAGAGAAAGGACAATATAGATATCCCAACTAAGATAGATTCAAACATGACTAGAAAATAAAAGGCAAACTAAATTCATAGATCAGTACCTAGCCCAATCAACAGAGGGGAGTCATCCAGAAACTTATGAGAGCCAATGCAGACACTTATAAACAAACAGTAAGCAGAGATAGGAAACCCCAAAGGAGAGGAAGGAAGCATTGTAGAAGCCAGAGGGTTCAAAGACATCAGGAAACATAATGGACAGATTCAACTAAGGGACTTGTAGGGACTCACAAAGACTGAAACAACAAATATGAGCCCTGTATGGGTCTAAGGGCTTCTGTGTATAATTTATGTTTATAGCTTGATGTTCTTGGGATGTTCTTGGGGAACTACCAACAGTGGTGGTGGGGTGTCTTTAAATCTTTTGCCACACTGGAAACCCTTTTCCTCCTACTGGGTTGCCATGTACAGCTGTGATATGAGGGGTTATACTCAGTCTTATTGTATCTTATATCCCTGGGAGGCTCTCTCTCTCTCTCTCTCTCTCTCTCTCTCTCTCTCTCTCTCTCTCTCTCTTTTCTCTTGATGATGATGATGAGGAGGAAGAATCAATCTGACAGAGAAGGGAGGAGGAGGCAGAGAAAGAAGGACAAGTGGAAGTAATTTAATATACGAGAGAAGAATTTAAAAATAAAAGCAAACAAAAAATCCAAATAATCATCATGAAGGTAGACTCAGACATAACAGTAACAAGTTTACCCACCAAGGAAAGCTCAAGGATACACAGATTCACTGATGAGAACTTTCAATCTTTAAAAAAGTGTCACTGTGTCTCAAATGTGGCAAAGAGTCTAAGCAGAGCCAGGATGCCAGTTACCACCAGGGTGTCAAAACATTGTGAACAAACAGTAAAATTAGAAAAGTGCAGACTAGTGTCTGAGAAGTCCTCAGAGCAACACTTCCAAACCAAATGCAATAACGGTTAAGTTTATATACAATGTATCATTTATACATACAGAGTTGTGCATATATTCTTTAATTTTCATTTTAACTCAAATATTTTGATTATAATTCTTATAATTTTTTATCCTTATTAATGTTTTTGAAGCAATGAGTACAGTGAAAAATCCACCTATATACAAAAAATACCCATGCAATACTAATACTGTCTCCTTATGTGATAAACATATTCTGAGTAACATTTTTTATCTAGCTGTATAAAAATGTTGTGTGTCTTTTACTCATTCTGGCTACTTGAAAAATGAAATTTTTGACATAGAGCTGATTAATTCTAAACATGGTATTTCTATGTTATATATGTATTTAGATATGGTAGTGCTTCTGGTTTTGAGAAAATTTAAATGTGCTAATATATAAGGAAAACTTACAAAGTCTCAACAGGTGTTACCCAGAATGAGATAGCAAGAGATAAGTTGGGTAGAGGTAGGACAGGGGGTATTTCAGCTTTTTGTCCTTTTTATTCTTGCAAAATTTAAAGTTTCAAAATTTGGAGAAAGAATACAGATAGGCAAAAACTGTAAGGGTGGCATAAAAGAAAAGACATAGCTTAGCAGCTTTTTATCTTAATCTGGCATTTAGCTTGAGTCACTGAAGGGGGTGAATAAAGCTTGCCAAATGAGGAAATAAATAAGGACTTCACTAGTATGTTGCCTATTTGGGTTTATGTGATTTTTACCATTTCTTCCTTCTGCCATTATTATGGGAACAATCTCTTGCTGAAATACAGGAAATGGTACTGGTTTATTATTGTTCTTTTTTGTAAAGGTGGTTATATTCACCTACTATGGGTATTACTTTTATAGATTTCCTTCTATGCATATGCTAGGACCACCTTATCCCTGGGAAGGCAGTAGATCATATACTACTAAATTGGGGGGGTTGGATATGCAGAAACAATTTGGAGAAGTTTCCTTCTCATATTCTTTCTTCTAAAAACTGAAATTTCATAATTCAGAGAAAAATATGAATGGTAAAAAATGATAATTTCATAACTGTGTTCTCTTAAACTTATATTAAGAGAGCTAAAAACATATATTTTATTCTCTCATACACTTCATCCTGATAGCAAGTTTCCCAACACGCCAGTCCTCCCAGTCCTCCCCACCCCTCCCCCTCTCCCCTAGATTTATTCTGCCTCTACTTTCCTAGGAGACCTACAAAACAAGAACAACAACAAAATTAAAAAAAAAAACCATATCATTGTAAGTAATCAAGTCATCATGAACTATTTACAATATAACTATGATAGAAGAAATGCATTCCTAGCATTATGCTTCAATAAAGTTCCTTAAAGTTACCAAGTATTGATATATGAAGCTAATTGAATGTCTTCAAGTCCTTTTCAACCTAAATATTAGTCTTTAAAATATGAATTCTTTGGAATTGCACTTCAATTATGAGTTTCTGAAAATTTACCCAAGAAAGAAAAACTTGTTCTGCTTAGATTTTGTTTTTATTTTTTTGGGGGGGTAGGGCTAAAAATGATGTAACCTATTAAACCTTCATTAGAAGTCACTACCTACCTTCAAAGCATTCTTCTAAGTGGATAAGGTCATTGATGAGGGGATCTATCTTGACACTGAAGTAATGTTTGTTTAATGCACACTCCTCTGTCATTACCTTTTCCTTGACACTTAGGTTCGTTTACTCTAAGAGTCCACTGAGATCTGGCACAGGATTGAGAAGTGTGTGTACAACATGAGAAATGCATTTTTTCT
This sequence comes from Mastomys coucha, assembly GCF_008632895.1. Lineage (NCBI taxonomy): Eukaryota > Metazoa > Chordata > Mammalia > Rodentia > Muridae > Mastomys > Mastomys coucha. The sequence goes on along the minus strand of NW_022196901.1, from coordinate 7,804,566 downwards.
TCTTCAAGAAATTGAGGTAATATACTGAAAATATAGAAAGGAACCCATCTTAATTTTTTAAAAATTTACTTTGCCCTTTGAGTACTATTATCTAGCAAATTATACTGTAAGCAACATACAATTACATTTTCAACAAAAACTCACAGTGTATACTTATATAAGCTAACGTAAGTAAAGGAATTTACCAAGTAAAACTGAAACAGCTGACAGATGAGCTATATTTAATGAACCATTGATTTAAAAACAAAAATCCCTGAGTGGATTTAAAGCGAGTCATTTCCATAATTCATTTGATAGTGTTTCCTTTGTTGAAATAAATGCACAGACTAGTAAGGCACTGTATAAAAGTAAAATAAGCAAGTGTATTGCAGTTGTATTCCAAACATTTTAGTAACCCCTGTGATGGGCCAGTTCCCAGTTCAGGACTCAAGTATCAACCTACACCATGCTCTACTTGAGTTGTGCATAATTTTCTTTTCAAATTCTTCTCTAGGAGCTAGTGTCTGTTACAGCAGTTACATATAGTACAATCCATTTCCCATTTGATTTAAAATTACTTTTTAATGTAGTAGTCTACTTAGTGAGATTTTTCAAGTTTAGTAACTTTTTCCTAATTAAAATATTATTCTCCTGTGGACTAGGTTAGCTATCAGATACTTGCTAGGGTGGTATTGCAGAAGGGCCAAATTGCTTCCTGTTGAGATCAATGTGACCATTTAGACCAGCTTGATCTTGGCAGTCTTAGCATTTTAGTATTATGCTTAATTTTATACTAAGTACACTCAAACAAAGCCAAATTGTTCCATTTCTGTGGGTGTTATACTCAAACTTACCTGGTAAATTTCTGGTCATAACTCACAGAAATTTTGGAATTGGAAAGAACCTTGAAGTTTGCTTTGTTCATCTCTCTATACTTTTACATTTAAACTAATATTAAGTATAAAGTAAGATGTCTCAGAACCTTAGTGATGTAGTTAGTAGTGTTGGGCAAGGTCCATTGCAAACAGGATAATCACTGTTGGACAATTTTAATTAGGCTTTGTATTAGATATCATATTCATTTTATTTATACTAAAAATATGTTTTATAATATGGAAACACATACTGTGAAAGACATATACCATAGCACTTTCAAAATTCAAATAATAATGTTGACCATTAATATTAAAATAATATTAAAGTAATAGTCATTAAACACAAAGCTATATGCTACAGATGGAAAGACCTTTGCACATACTTCAACATTTTTATTTTTAATTGGAATATATTATCTATGTATCTAGTTTAAATTACTTTGTGATGTCTCTATACATGTACACATTGTAGCTGGCTAATTCTGGGTAGAGAATCAATTCCATATCAGTAGAAGCTCATCATCATTCTCAATGCTGTAATGTCACTTATCTGATCACAGTAGGCCCAGACATCTGACAGTTGAGTAGAAACCTGCCACCTCAGAACTTCCCTTTCCTACAATTTCTCAATAAGGGGGAAATTCATTTCCTATACATCTTTGCTATGAGACTTTCTTTTGGCTACCACAGAACATTCTAAGAAGTCTCCAAAACTGTTCAGAAATAACATCCTAGCTCTTTTCCTTATAAAAACATTAATGTGATTTTGGTAGGACACAAGATGTAATACCTCAGCTTGTGCATCCCTCAGCAGAGCAAGTCTAAGTCTGAGCATGCTCTGACTTCCTAGCATTCTGCAAGTAGTCAGAATCCATTAATCACATGACATGACCTCACTTCTTCTCTCGCTATTTCAATTCTCCCTTGGATCACTGCTTACATAGCTGCTTTCATTCAAATGCTTTCTGCTAGTTAATATCTTAGAAGAAAACTTTGAGTTGAATTTTACCTCAGTGATGAGACACTGAGTTTCAGAAATGATTCCTACTTCCATTTTCATGGGAAATATTACCGTGTTTAACTTGAGTTTTCCATCTCTACATATGTCATGTTTCTAGTGAAAGTCTTCAGCTATCTTCCTATCTCTCTATTCAAGGGTAGAGAGAGCTTTTTGCCAACAGATATAAAAGCAAGCAGGCCATCTCAAGGTGGGACATATAGATTTTCCAGGTGGATTTAGTTTGGCTTGAAATCAAATATCTAGCTTATTGATAATACTGGGTAAGGCATCTTAAACATAACAAAATTCTAAAATTAACATGACACAAATTGGATTTACTTTTCAGAAATGAATTCTCCTACCTACTTTCATAAGTATAATCTATTCAAAGATACAACATTGAAGTTCCAGCGAAGGTGCCCTATTTGTAAGAACAACATATAATGAATCTAAGGAGACTGGGATGGTCATCGCCATTGCTTCCTTCCAATCCCAATTTGAACCCTCATAGGTTGGTTATATGGCCTAAACTCCCATGGTTACTTTGTCTATATTGGCAGACCTTATTTTAATTAAAAATAAAATTGATAATACTGGGTATATATATATATATATATATATATATATATAGAGAGAGAGAGAGAGAGAGAGAGAGAAAATCTCCTGAGTCCATTTGGTGTCAATCATATATGTTTGTGTTTAAGGCTGACTTTGGAGATCAAGGATGCAAGTCCCTGGACAAGACTGATTCCTTCTTTCAGCAGTAATTGATTGCTTGCAGTTCCTCATTGGGGCCTGGGCCTTATGAGAGTTCCCCGCTTCACATTGGCATATCAAATGTGGTTGTCACTGTGCAGATCTTACTTAGGTGACAATATTGCTGAAATTCCATGGGTGCAGCTTCCCTGTCATATGTAGAAGATACAGTCTTCACAGCAGATGTCCTGGGCCTATGACTCACACAATGTAACCTGTACCTCTGTGATTTTCCCAGAAGCTTAGATACAGGTTAGCTACTGAGTTGTAATCAAGCCTCCCAGTTATTTGCTTTCTGCATTTTGAGGAGTTATGGATTTATGAAATGGTCCCTTTTGCTGAAAAAAAAAGCTTATTTGTTAAAGTGTGAGCAATTCATTTATTTGCAAGTATAAGGATAAGCATTTATAACATGTTTAAAGATTATACTGGTGTAGCTACAATAGGTCTGTTCTCTTCTCAGTCTATGGTCTCTCTAGCCGCAAGGAGTAGAGGAAGGTTACAGTACCAGGAATGAATACTTTCCTATTGAGCTGGCTTTAAATCCAATGCGAAAGCTCCAAAATATGATTCCATAATGTGTACCCTCAGGAATATGGTACCATGCTTGTCACTGTAGTTCCTAGGTTTTACAGCTGTGTCTTATTGTTGATTGCTTTTCTCTCCTGAAAGTTGACATAACTTCCAACATAAAGTTCAGATACTGTGCGAGCTACTCCCAGATCAGTTCCAGATCAGTTCTTTAAAAGCCTGTATCTGAACTGTATGGTTTACTCAACCATAGAGTCTTAACTTAAATTCTGAAAGGTAGTTATGGGCAAGAGTGATAACCTATTGATTGGCTTTGTGTGTAACATACATCATGATCACTGTTATTACAAGACATAATGCTTTTGCTGTTCTTATCGCTTTGCAAGGTATGAATGAGGTTTCTACCCAATTTTCACTTTTCCTACATATGTTTTTTTTTTTATTTTTTGAGCTTGTTTATTATGCAAACTCCATAAAGAGAGCTACCTTATCTGTTGGATCAGCTTGGGAGAATGTCCTTGAACCACAAAGTCCCTCTCTGAGAAGGCAGCAATATCCATAGCGAGTGTACTCTAAAAATTTTACATGAAGAGTTATTTTTCTGTGAGTGAAATTTTCTCATTTTTTTATAAAAGGGAAATGGATATCAAACTTCATGTGAAATGATATCTCTTTGGTTTAAACAGGGAACAGAGAATGTCTGACAAAAGTGATAATAAACCAAAGAAAATTGAGCCTCTCGGTGGTGTGATGTGACGTTAGGCTTACACAGAAAAACACAATCCATTAATTCTCAGCTGACCACAACTGTGACCTTAATTGACAGCTTCCTCTTCACTGTTGTTTTGGGGAAAACATCAAGATCTTATTTTACCGAGCACACTTCACTATCTACGGTCTCTAAATATGTTTGAGCTCTCATTTCTAAAGAACTGAAGCCTTGCTAAGGAGTAAAAACAAATATACCACCGTATTGCCCTGGGAACTGTTGTCACCAACATCCACAGCCAAGGACAGGAGAACTCAACAACAAAAACAAACAAACAGACAAGTTTAGATATTGATACCATATAGCTCAGAAACAGAAGGATGTGAGCAGGAAGTACAGTGACCATGACAAGAATATACAAGAAACCACCCAAAAGAATATCATGTAAAATTGCATTAATATCAAAAGTTCTAAAAGGAGCATTCCTAAGAATGGACATGGTTGTACTACCTTTGAAAGTACACTGACTTAAGTAAGGTACAGTCTTTTAAGTGTTGGTTTTCTTTTCATTCACAGCACTTCCTTTGGCTCTTAATGAAATATACAAAGTGTGGTCATTCAACATATTTCTTTTCATGGCTGTAGACACATTTGCATAATTTACAAACTTATATACACACTTAGAAAAATGCTTATGGATCTTAAGAATATAAAAGAATATACTATACTTTTTAAACTATATTTAAGATATTTGACTTGGGGCTTAAGAAATCTTCAGGAATCTTTACTGAATGAGTGTAAATGAATGAAAGTGTTAAAAATAATTGGTTAATCACACAGTATATTTGAGGGAGTTGCTTATTTTGTTGGAGCCTTTGGTACTATTTAAATTCTTTAATTCTGACTAGAAAAAAATCTGCAACCATTATAGAAGGAACAGAGAAAGAGCCAAGCTGTAATAAACTTTAGACCCATTGTTAAATGTCCTTGACTTAGATGTAAACAATTGCAAAGCGCTGTGGTTGTTTGCCATGACCTAGGCTAACTCTAAAACCGAAAGATATTTTAACTATTGCTTATCAAGTGCTCTGACTTTTATGAAAACAAGGTTCTAGCAGAGAAGCATTTTTTTTCATCATTTTAAACATTAGTTTGTGAGCAGTAAGGCACTGGATCAGATTCCAGAGCCACAGAGATGTTGGCTTTTGCTCTACAGGCGACATCAAGCTTAAACTCACGCGGTTTCCGTTCTGAATGTATATACATTGAAAGCCAGTAACATGTGGAAAGAAAACTCATGCTCAACGATTATTTACTTTGGGCTAAAAATGAATACCACAGCTGGATTCTTTCTACATCATTTTCTTCCTCATTTGGCCACTGCATTTGCAAATAAGAACATGAGATTGTTAGAGATTTTTGTATTGTTGTAAAACTGTAAATTCCACTTTTCCTTATTGTAAGAGGCCAAAGGGCCTTCTTTATAAAGGACCTCTCTTATCAAGTTCCTCTTATTCTCTCTCTCCTAGTATACTTTCCCCACATATATCCTCCATTTTACAAACAGTTTTACCTATGATAAGATCATATTTTACCTCTGCAGAAGAGACATACTTAGCTTTCACCCCATCCATGACAAGATGCATTCTCCCATGTCGTCTGTAATATAGCAATGCAAACATAATTCACGTTGCAGCCTAAATTAGAATTCCATATGACTCAGCACAGCGATGCCCAGGCTTCATGACCTGAACTTGTTAATTACATTACAGAAGGGTTTCTATTTTTCATTTTTAGCAAAACACATGTTTTATATCCACTGAAATGTTATTTTTCATCAGAAAACTTATAGAGCAGCCTGGATAGATCTGTATTGTGGCCTTGACTGAGAAGTGTTTTTCAAATTAAGTGTTTATTTATCCAACTTCCTATTGTCATTTGTATTAAGGAATTTTTACATCATTGTTGAGACTCACAGAATGACTTTTAAGAAGCAAGTTGCTATCAAACATACATTTAGTCTTTGATTCCCTAAGCTCGTTCACACCTCTGTGTAAATGTGAGCATGTGGTTTGTGTGTGTGTGTGTGTTTGTGTGTGTTTGTGTTTGTGTGTGTGTGTGTGTGTGTGTGTGTGTGTGTATACTTATTGTATAGTACTGGCTGGCCTCAAATTCATTATGTATTCTGCCATCACTCTGAATCTCTAATCTTCTACATCACCTCTCAAGTGCTGAAGAGTACAGATCTGCAGCCCTAGACTAGGTGTACGTGGTGCTTGGCTGTCAAGCCATAGCATTGACCTTGCTACAGAAGTACTCTAGTAATGAACTACATCTCTACTACCCACCTTAAGCCAGCTTTTGATATCTTTTAAATTTTATTATATGGATGTTTTATCATTATGTAACTACAAGCTGATTTCAAACACAGCAGATTGTTATTAAATTGCAAAAAAAGTCATAATCATTAACAAACATGTAACTTTGAGACGTAGTTTGTTTTCTCATCATACGGATTCCACACTTTAACCGTGAATCATCTGGTATGAATCTGTAACACTCCTACTTAACAGAAGATTGAAATGTTAAGGTTGGTAACATCTGAAATATAGTATATGTGTGTATATGAACCACATGCATGCAGGAGCCCACAGGTAGCAGAAGAGGAGTCAATTCCCTTCTAACTGGAGTTACAGACTATTGTGAGCCACAATATGGGTGTTAGAAACCAAACCAGGATTCCCCAAGTCCTCTGCAAGAAGAGTGAGCACTCTTTGCCCCTGAGCCATCTCTCTGCCACCGCCATCCCTCATGTTCATTCACTTTTAATTTGTTCATCCTCATTATACTTTTTTGTCTTCAAGAACAAAAGGCTTCAGTAAATGCTTAGCATACAATTATGCTAATATAAGTAATAACTAGATTTATATTATTTATAAGTTTAGCTTATAGTAGCCCTACCCCCTGGATTGTAAAGGTGAACTATTTCCAGGCTATGCAAGTATAGGGCTAGAGTTAACATCTAGAACAGAAGCTGCAATTACTCTTAAATAAATACATGAACAACTGGTAGTCCATTTCATTTACAAGCTAAAGAGAAGCCAAGTAGTGTTTCAGGATTGCTGTCACTTTTAATGTCCTTTGAAAAATTAGACAGTGAGCTATTCCAGCCATCCTCTTAATGTGTCCCAGAAATTGCTGTCTAGTATATAAAACTACTCACCGAACTTAATTACAGCTGAGGATTTTGAATTCCCCATCGGTTAATGTTTTCCACTGATATGCTTCCATTTTTTTTCAAAGCATTTGTGGATACCAGATAGTTTCCATCATAAAATACTAAGATTATAATTAAATCCCTCAAGGATTATTAAATAAAAACAGTGTGACATCTTTGAAATAGAGATTTAAAAACATACTTTGTGAAGCATAGATATAAGGAGGATTAAAAGTAAGATGAACCTTATGATTTTTGTCTAGCAATATACCATTTCCAAATCACTTAATTGGTCTTAACATGGCAGCATAGATAGATAAATCAAATTGCAGTATAATTCAAGACAACGATTACGGACTTAGTTTGTGGGTTCAACTGTCTATTTATACGTAGCACTGTGGGACAGGTCATGTCTAGATATGTGTGCCACGCTTTCCTAGGCAATTTCTACAAAACAAACAGTGTCCATGATCCTTCAGGAACTTCCAATGGACTATTCTACCCACCCATCTCACTAGTCTCTTGTGTGATTTCTTTAAAGCTCTGATAATAATTGTTATTGACAAATGATGTTTGAAAGACTATTAAGAAGAGGAAGTCACAAACTAATATGCTACATATTAGTATTTCCAAAGACAATACTATAAACTGCCTTCAGATTCAGTTTTTTATATATTAATTGTTATATATTCATGAAGTATCTTAGTCAATTTTGGCTGCTTTAAAACACTGGGTATTTAAGAAGGAAATGTATTTGTGGGTGGAAATTGGAGATCAGATTTCTAGCACATTTGGACTCTTGGACAGCTTCCTCATTCTGTTTTGGAAACAATTAAGGAATAAGCTTTCTCCCATCTCTTCTTGTAAGGATACCATCTCTTTCATAAGGGCTTTACTTTCATCGTCTAATTATTTACTAGTGACTCTACTACTAAACACCATCACACTGGATATCAGACTTTAGCAGAAAAAGTTGTGGGAGATGCATTCAATCTACCAGAAATTTTATTGTGACCACTTGACCGAGGAAAAGTCTAGTTCTAGGCTTTACAAACTAGAAAAAGTGTAAGTCACTACAAATCAAGCTCACTAGAGCAAATTGAAATTAAGAATCAAAGACAGGGAAAGAGAGAGATGGTTCACTTTTTAAAAGGATTGGCAGAAAACTCAGGTTCAATTCCTAGCACACATAAGGGGTATCTCCACTGACTGTAACTCTACGTTCAGTAGACCTGATACCCTTTTTTCATTTCCAGGCACTATATTGCACATGGTGCATTTAAAACACATTCAGAGAAAACAGACATATACTAAGAAAGAGAGAAAGAGAAGAGAGAAAGAGAAGAGAAGAGAGAAAGAGAAGTGAAGAGAAGAGAAGAGAAGAGAAGAAAAGAGAAGAGAAGAGAAGAGAAGAGAAGAGAAGAGAAGAGAAGAGAAGAGAAGAGAAGAGAAGAGAAGAAAGAGACAGAGAGAGAATAAAAATAATTAAAGGTAGGACTGGAAAACAGATGACACAAAGAACGACATATTTCACCAGCTGGGGAAAGCATTAGGCTTGGAACTACTAAAATATAACTTTGGAAGACAACGTTGTATAAAGAAAGAGGTAGTGAAAAGTACAAACAAGGAAAAGAAGGGTATCTCTTTCCCAGTCCAGACTTCAGGTAAGAAGGAAAGGAATAAATCAAGAAAGACAGCAGCAGTTGATTCAAGGTGAAAAACCTCAGGATGATGATGGAACTGTAAACTTTTAAACTTGAGTGAGGTAACTCAGGCCTAGAAAGACAAACACCTTGTTCTCTCTCATATGGAGATCCTGACTTTGAATGTTCAGATTTGTGTTCTCAGCCAGGAGTACATACAAGGATCACAAAGGAGAGAGGAACCTTTCAGGAAAAAAAGCTTCCTGGATGGGGTATAGTAGAAAACATGTTATGTGTTTGAATAGAGACAGTGACTACTGGAATGGAAAGGTTTGAGAGCAGATGGGAAAAGGAAGATGCGAGACAGAAGTTTAGCAAAGAAGGCCTGTTAACAAAAGGTATGCACAAAGAAGACTTACGGAAACCTACTATTTTTTAATCTAATATAAAAATGTAGTTAACAGTGCTGGCAATTAGAACAGCAGTTAAGAGAACTTGCTGCCCTACTGAAAACCAGGAATTGGATTCCAGCACAGACATGTCTGCTCACAGCCATCCATGTCTTGGATATTTAATACCTTCTCTGGCCTCTGTAAGCACCAAGCACGGCATGTATATGATGCACATATATACATACAGAAAAAGCACTCATATACATAAAATAAAAATAAATTATACAATTAGAAAACTAGAGTTTGAAGGGGGGTAGCCCGCATTAGCATATATTGCATATCTCAGAAGCCTGGGATTTTTAAATGAAAATTCCAGTGTCAGATGTCTGAATCCACACTTTGATTCTTGTTTCTCCTGAAGCCCCACAAGCTCACCAAAACATACTGGCTACAGGTATTGTTTGAATCCAAGTATGTTTATAACTTGAAAATTTCCTCTAAAGTCACCAAAACACCAACAAAAATGAGAATCATATTTACTCAAAATGTTACAAAGGTGTTTTCTAAGAAAACTTTCTAAGAAAGTTGATATCATAATGCCATTAGTGAAACTCAGGATCCATTAATGATTCAAATTGAAACATTTCAAAAGCTATTTAATTCTGTGTGCTATCTACATAATTGTTAGAATGATTTTACTAAAGAGTCAGAAGAACCATTAGATGAAGGTATTCTCATTTTCTCATGTCACAAATTTCAAACTAAAGGAAGAATGCAGCCCCTGGCATATTTAATGTCACTGTTAATTAAAAGTCTGGGAAGAGTCACTTTATCTTCCCGGACTCCATGATCTGTAAGCCCACACTCACTTACCTCAACAACGTCACCTGATATAGCCTTGAAGAATCAAACCAGGCTGATTGGAGGAGTCACAGCAAAACTTATGTTGTGGCAATTTTACTGAGAGCAATCGGATGTTTTATACCTTTATCAGAAAACAGAATTTAATGGCAATTTCCAGGTTCAGTGCAGTTGTACTTGCCGGGATAAATCAAGTTTGTAAACTATACAGGGCACACAAGATTACTGCTTAAGACTGACTATCCCGTCAAGCTCCCATGCTTCTTTGACTACTAAGGGAGCATACAGAGAAACACAAAGCTACGTGAATGCTTCACTGCCTGAGGCAGTGGATCTGTCTCTCAGGAACTACAAGGCACTTGTGCCCTGGGAGCCATCAACTGTTATCTGAAAAATCTATATTACATGCCTCTCAAGGAACGTAGGCTAGGCCACTGTCATAATTATTTATAATGATCAATTGTGATGTTTGGGTAAGCAGCATATCCATTGAAGCTTAGGGTTGATGTTAAACTCAAGTTAGACTGGGACCTCTCAGCTCACCCTAGGACAGACTGCGGTTATTACTTTCACTCTCTAAATGACTTTGTACTGACACTTTAATAAGACACAACGGATATCAGCGCACAGGCGACTGGTTAGGTGGATAATGTAGCCATAGAATAAGCACTACTGGTATTTCCATCCAACTTGCCATATATCAAGAAATACTCTCAGATGGACAGAATACTGTAAATTGTAAACATCAGACTTAAAAATATCAAATGCTATAAAGAAAAGTAATTATGATCTCCTTTTGAAGTCTGTGCTAAATGAATACCTTTGGGACTTCTGCTAAATGCCCTAATTATAGAATCACAATATCAGTGCCAGACACTTGCATAGGAGTCTATCACATAATTAGTGTCATTGTTTTATATCAAGCTTCACTTTACCATTGATTCTTAAATAGCTAACCCCATGAGAGTTGGGATTGAAATGAGTTATCTGCACAGTGAAGGGTGGTGGACATTGATTGTTGCTGTAATTTTTGTTGTTTACTTTGCTTGTTGGTCTGTTTCTCCCATCTCACCCACAGTTTCCTATGTAGCACCTCTGAGAATACATGGCAGTATGCATTACTTTTGTTATGAGTATATTTAAACAGCGAGATTTTAACAATTATCTAATCACTAGCATTTCTGCAAGGAAAATATCTCAAATTCTCTATGCAATTAAAATCCCTCTATTCAACATACAATTGGTAATGTGTTTGAGTACTTTGGGGCTCAGCATTGTAGAAGACTTAGTCATGATGTAATCACACTTATCAGTATTCCTCTAGAAGACAGTTTTAAGTGATACCTTGTGGTTAATTTTCAACTCAGTGTATACTGCAAATCAAGTAAAAGAAATCTTTTGGTACTATAAGATTTGACTCTCTGGACTAAACATAAAAGTCCTATTTTTTAAATTTAATCAGTTATGTATGTATGTATGTATGCATGTATGTATGTATGTATTTACACTCCAGATTTTACTCCCCTTCTGGTCCACCCTTTGACTGTTCCGCATCCCATGCCTCCTCCCCATCCCTCTGTCTCCAAGAGGATGTCCCTACAATCCACACCCCACCCAGGCATACCTCTAAACTCCCTGGGGCCTCCAGTTTCTTGAGGGTTAAGTGCATCTGATTGAATGCAGACAGCAGTCCTCTGCTGTATATGTGTTGGGTGGCTTCATATCTGCTAGTGTATGCTCTCTGGTAGGTGGTCCAGTGTTTGAGAGATCTCGGGAGTCCAGATTAATTGAGACTGGTGGTCCTTCCAAAGGGTCGCCCTCCTCCTCAGCTTCTTTGAGTCTTTCCCTAATTCAATCACATGGGTCAGCAGCTTCTGTCCATTGGTTGGGTGCAAATATCTGCACCTGACTCTTTCAAATGCTTGTTGGGTCTTTTGGAGAGCAATCATGCTTGGTCCCTTCAAGAAAGCATTCTATAGCTTCAGTAATAATGTCACGCCTTCAGAACTCCCCTTGAGCTGGATCCCACTTTGGGGCCTGTAGCTGGACCTTCTTTTCTTCAGGTTCCTCTCCACTTCTATCCCTGCAGTTCTTTCAGACAAGAACAATTATGGGTCAGAGTTTTGACTGTGGGATGACAATCCCCTCCCTTACTGGATGCCTTGTCTTTCTACTGGAGGTAGACACTATAAGTTCTGTCTCCCCACTGTAGGTCATTTCATCTAAGGTCCCTTGAGTCCTGAGAGTCTTTGACCTCCCAGGTCTCTGGTACATTCTGGAGGGTCTCCTCCTATCTCTCCAAGGTTGCCTGTTTAAGAGCAATTCCATTTAAGAGCAATTCTTCAGCTATGACTGTAGAAATGTGTAGCATAGTACTCTCCTAATACTATGCTCATGTTCTTTGACACAGAGCTTTAGGGGTCTCTTTAACAGAGTTGAGTAAGACCATGCCACCACCTAAAGGGCAAGAACAAATGCTGCCATGCACTCTTGGAACAAAGAAGACTTTAGGTAAATCCAGTGATGGAGGCTAAAGTCATTGAAAAGACTTCAGTGAACCTCATAGTAATTGATTCAAAGTAACAGGCCATGAAGCCTGACCACTAGACACTATAGTTATTGTTACTACTGACTTAACCTCAGCACTGACTGTCCATGTTAAGTGGGCATGAAAGAAAGCAGTCCATCCCATATCCAACCCATTTGTTCACTTTCCATTTTTCACCCTGTAGCCTCATGGTCTCTTCTGCACTTTTAAAATCTGAAGCTATATGATTCTTATTTCTCCATCACAAAGCAATTGAGACTTACACAATTGAGGATTAATACTCATTTTAGAAAGGAAAGAAGGAAAGCAAGAGTGTTAACGAAAAGTAAAAAGGGAACAAAAGAAGGAGGGATAGGGGAATACTCACAACACTGAGATCAGTTATTTTTAGACCAGTACAATCACTGAGTTCATCAAATCAATTGCATGACTTAGGGGAAACTAAAAGTCAATGCATCCTCTTCTCACTGTGGATTACTCAGGGCACTATGTGTGAGAAGAGAGCCTTAAGACACATAATTTGTTGAAAAGGATTGATTGAGTTGAGATGAAAGCAAACAGTAATTGTTGACTTTTTAAATAAGTATCTCTAAAAAGAAAAACAAACATCACTCAGTGAACTTATTAAAAATTAAGAACTTCTAAAATATAATAAAAAATTAAATTATAGGTTTACTTAAATTTTGGTAGATTATTTGACTTGGGAAGTTGTACAGAACAAGTGTGCATGTGTGTGTGTGTGTATGTGTGTGTGTGTGTGTGTGAGAGAGAGAGAGAGAGAGAGCAAGAAAGAGAGAGAGAGACAGAGACAGAGAGAGACAGAGAGATAGAGACAGATAGAGAGACACAGAGAGAATAATGGTGAGAAGGAAGATAAACCTCCAAAACCTTGAGTGTGACCCTTTTCTTCATGCCACCAACTTACCATGGATTTTATAGAGTTAAGACTACTGTGGATTAATTCTGTTAATTGCTGTATAGGCACACAGCATGGGGCAATCAAAGAGAAAGCATGCTTGTGAAGAGACCAACAAAAATAATAGGATGCAGTAAAACAGTGATAAATGTACAATTCATTTCAAAGTTCAGCCAAGGTGCATGTCAGTCTGTGAGCCCGAATGAACTGAAGTCTTCTATATTTCCAAGATACTTCAAATGCTTTCAAAGCATATGCTCCACTTAAACAAACAAATCTTGAATTCATGATACTGGTGGTGTTATGGTAACACACACATCACATTTAAGTATGTAGGAGGGAAAACAATCTTTAGGACTCTCAGCAAGCCCAGGCAGCAAGCAGAAATGTTGTAAAATTGTGTTGGTTGAGAGGCTGAATCACCTTCAGATTGATTTGATGCCTGATTATGACCTGAAGCCATTTGTCAGCAGAAAGTAAGGCATTAATGAGTAATTCATGTAAACCATGGGTGGGGCTTGTAAAATGCTAGAACCGTAGGATAGAAATGTGGTAGAGGGCAACTGTGTTAGCTGAGAGCACTGAACTCATATTTGAGCCTCTAAATTAGAACAGGGTTAGAGAAAGTCTTCATGCTATATATATTTCCTAATCTGAGAGACAGAACAGCTTATTAATCAAATTATGGATCTATAAGTGAAGGATTGTTCACGGGTTTTTCTTTCTTTTTGTGTGTGTGTGGTTTGCATGGAGGAGGCAATTATGAAGTGATCCAGTCATGACTCTGTAATGCTAGTTTTACACATCATACATGCGGTTTTTATCTCAATTTCTTTTTATCCAGGATCTCTCATACTACATCATCATCTACTTTCCAAAACATTTACTTTGTATCTCTTGGATTCCCAGTTTCAAATGGCCACACGATTAGAGAAAATGAAAAAAAGGAAACTTTCACATTCTCACCTTAGTTTCATTTCACAGTTTGAGTCACAAAAGAGATATTTCCTTTTGCTCTGAATTTTAACAAAAGTAAAACATGTCTTTCACATGTGCTACAAACTGGTACTATGACTGGTACATCTTGAATGAATTGTGTTAAATGTTCATGAAGTCTATTTTATTTTTTTCCAATGACATTCTGTCTACCTGGGTCCTTTCTTCCTAGTCTGGAATTTCTAAGTAAGTGTGGAAGTCACAGTTCACTCACTCTCTTTAGAAATCTCCATTGGGTGGCTATTTTGAGCCTCTTTGTCACAGGCCTCCTCTGTCTCTACAGTTCTGTATATTTTGTTCTCCAAAGCTACAGCACATAGCCCATGCCATAGGATAGTATCTGCCAGGTGTCCCTCAGCAGCGATGTATTGTTTTACAGACAAGAGCTGATGCCAAGCAATTGCTGCCTGAACTGAGGTTGCTTGCTTCCTTTTTCCTCAGCGTCTTTTAAACAGATACAGCCTTCAACCAATGGCTAATCCCACCCCAGCTCCCAGATGGCCCTGTTTTAAATCAGGACTCATTTCACCTGCCTGTGCACAGTCCTCGGAGAGCGGCCATTTGTCAAGTTCCATGGAACAGTTCTTACTGAGGCTTAGAAAGGTAGATTTTCCTTTTCTATAGTTACAGATGGAGCCTTATAGTGAAGGCTTAGAGAGATTATGTAACTCACCATGAAACACTAGGAGCTGATATATTTATATCTATTGGCTTAGATATAATCCAGCACAACACATGGGCTCTAGTACTCTGCCTGTAGCAGATGAGCTGCCTTGTGATTCATTAGAATTGAATAGCAAGTATTATCTGTCTCTTTTATACTGTCACTGACCATCTTGTTTGTCCAAGCCATAAAACTGAACTTCTGCCTTGAAATGAGCTCTGTAACTGTAGCTCTCTATTCGACTCTCTCTAGTTCAGCTCTAAGGCTAGAACACACACTTCTGAGGTAGGCAAGCCTAGCTACTTCATTCCTCAAACTATCTCCATTGTTCAAGCCTGAACTACTAACCCAGGCTTTACTACTCAAATAATGTTTTCTGTAACAGATAATAACTGGCAAGCACACAAAAGCCTGAGCATCACCTGCAGCAGCAGGATGCTGCTTTCATTGCACTCCACCACATTGTCATCATTTGCATAGCCCATAACTGGCACCGAAGGATGCTGTCTCTGCCTGTTCTCTGGGACAGGTCTCAAACCTAGGTCTGATCCTTCCTAGTCCCAATCTTCTGTTTTCATAAGAAGCCTTGACTGCTTCACCCTGAAGTTAAAACTCTAGCTTTAATGGATTAATATAGAACCCATTCAAGGTGTTTCACCCCAGTGTATCCAGAAGGAGTAGTATTCTGTTGGAGGTATTGTTAGCAGCATCAGTAGCCTTTTGTGGAAGTTATTCTATAGGTGGGTCAATTACTACTATTTAGCTAATATTTGCTACACATACTACTATGTTTCTAATTTTTATGCTGTTGTATATAACTTTTATGTTTATGTTTTCTCTCATTTTTCTAATGTATTTAGAGTATATATATTCTATACCTGCAAAATATATCTTAAATATCTGGACAATATATTATCTTGTATATGTGAATTATCTTATATGTCTAGAGTATATATATCTTGGTATTACATTGTACCTAGGAAGAGCAGAAATAAATTACAAGAATCTTTCTCTATATTGCTAATTTTTTTCCAATCATATAACTGGTTTGTGTTATTTATGGTGTGATGATATATGGAAACTAATTAGTATACTACAACATTACTATATTTTATCATTATTTAGGATTTTGTGAAGAATAGTAGTACTTAATTTTTAATGTGTTAACTCTAAAGAGTAAACACTGGCTGTAATAAAGAAAGCTTACTCAAAAGAGGGAAGAAAATAATCTTGGGGAGTAGACAGGGAGAGGGACCTGGAAGGGGGAGAGAAGGGGGAGGGTAAAGGGGGGCCGGTTCAGATACAGGAGGAGATGGAGGAGAAGTACAGAGGGTCTGTAATTTGAAAGGAGGGATATAGCAGTGGGCAAGGGGGAACTGAGCATAGCCACTAAAAAGTCCCAGATGCTAGGGATCCAGGACCCAATAGGGAGGACATTAGCTGAAATACCCAACAAAGGGGGATAGAACCTCTAGAGACCATATCCAGTGGATAGGCATTTCCATGGTTGAAGAATGGGGCCAGCCATCCACCTCGAAAATATTAATCTAGAATTCCTCCTCTCAAAAGGAAATGCAAGGACAAAGAGTAGAGCAAAGACTGAAGGAAAGGCCATCCAGAGACTGCTCCACCTAGGGATCCATCCCATCTGCAGGCACCAAACCCAGACACTATTGTGGATGCCAACAAGTGCTTGCTGACAGGAGCTTGATATAGCTGTCCCATGAGAGGCTCTGCCAGAACCTGACCAATACAGATGCAGACACATGCAGCCAAACATCAGACTGAGCACCTCAGTGGAGAAGTTAAGGCAAAGAGTGAAGGAGCTGAATAGGTTTGCAACCCCATAGGAAGAACAACATTATCAACCCACCAGACCCTCCAAAGCTCCCAGGGACTAAGCCATCAACCAAAGAGTACACATGGGGGCACCCATGGCTCCAGCTGCATATTTAGCAGAGGATTGCCTTATTTAACATCAGTAGGAGGAGAGCCCCTTGTTCCTGTGGAGGTGCGATGACACAGCATAGCAAAATGCTGGGGCAATGAGTCAGGTGGGTGGATGAGGGAGCACCCTTATAGAGACTAGGGTAAGGGAGGAGGGGATAGGTGGTTTGTGGAGGAGAAACTGGGAAGAGGGATAACATTTGAAATGTAAATAAATAAAATAAACAATTTTTTAAAAATAATGAGGTTAAAAAAGAAATCTTGAAATATGCAACTCATTAAGCAATTATCTTTTGTGAAAACATCAACTGTGGGTTTTTTCAGTCCTATCTATAAAGATAGCAAATAATACATATAATTGTAATATTGAGTAAGGATGGGTTATTCTTTTCTCAGAAGATGCAAAGCATATTTGCCCTGGTTCCTTAGTGCTTGAGAGCAGGTAGGCTTTACCTGGCCTTTATATGTTGTTTTCAGAGCCCCAGAACATGCTAATTTTTAGAAGTTTATAAACAAGTATCTATTTATGCCAAAATATGCCATGAGAAAAATTAAATAAAAACATTTTCTAAGATAGTTAAACCTAAAATTAAAGTGTCGTGTGATTGAATGATAAATATTCTAAATCTTCTGGGAATATTTACGTGTTTTTCCATTAAAAATGGGAAATTATCTACATGTTCCTTTTTATTAATTTTAAATGAGTACAAGGTACTGACATCAGTCAGAAAGTATAGTAATCACAGTTGCTGAATATTAAACTAATTTTAAAATGACATTTTACTCTAACTTTAGATTCATAAACATTTTAAAAAACAAAGAAGAAAAAAGTAAACATTGTTTGTTGCTGAAGGAAGAGGTCCTATAGATCCAAAAATGCCAAATACTATAGTTACAACTCCAAGATACATTGATGAATTCTGTTGCATAAATTCTGTCATAAACTTGTGCTCAATGTCCTGTGACAGAACATTTTTGTCCTGCTTGTTACCAATGCTCAGTCATGGGCAATCTTTATAAAACATAACATGCCTCAATGGGGAGAAATTATTTGAACACCTTCATTTGAGGGCAATGCTGTTAGTGAAGCCACGAACAGGTGCCTTCCTTACAGAAGTTGCTGCTGCTGTAGAACCAAGAGGCATTCACAGTATCTCAGCAGGGAGACACTCTATGTAACATTGGCAGTCTACTCCATCATGTAGTTATTGGTAATTATCTGCTTAATTTATCTAATTTATATCTTTTATTTATTGATTGATTGATTATTTATTATTTATTTATATTATGTAATCTTTTAGTTTGTTTCTGGATTTTGCTTGTTTCTTTCTTCCCCCAGTAGAGCTCAAAGCCTAGCCTTGTCTCAATCTCCATAATCCTGTGTGATTTTGTCTTTGATTTCTAGTCCATAGGTCTTCTCTACTCTAACAAAAATCCACTAAACCATGTCAACTGCAGTGCACATGACACCACTCTCACAATCACCTTTCTTCTATGTTAAAACTAGCCAGTATGTATAAAGTTCCTTAGTAGGTTTAAGATTAGTTTCTCCATGCACTGCAAAGAAAGTATGTGTTCTCCTCAACAATAAAGACTTATAGTAGATAAATGCCAAAGAACAGCCTCCACTTGGAGAGCAGTTCTTAGGAATGGGTGCCTGGAAATAGAAGAGAACAACTAGAAGTGAAACTGTGGGCTATAAGCCTACATTCTACTCAAGACAGCTCTCCAGGCAGCTCTCTCAAGAGATGACTTTTTCTTGCAAGTCTAAAGACTCTCTGATGGTGCATCCCAGTCTTTTATTTAAGTACCAATTCTGTCCTTACCCCAGGCTCCCGTTCAATTATCCCATGAATCTGCATTCCTTGACACCAGCCCCTTGATTCTTAGAGTCAACAAGCACATTTTTTTTTTTTGACATTGAAGATGAATTCAGAGATTTATCTGCCTTTGTTAAGCACAGACAATAATCAACCTGGGTGTGGCACCACCCTGAAATTACCATTCCTACCATGCCTGGTCCTGTACCTAAACTCCCTCTGTCCCAGGAATCTGCCTGACTTTTTAAGCAAAAACAAAAGTCTAGCTAGGTAGGATCTTGCCCTGTGGTCACCATTCCTTAAATGTTTTTCTGTCCTTCCCTAGTGTTTTTCTAACAAACTGCATCTTAGTAAAACTGCACTCATTCTTTTAGATCTGTGAAGCTCATTATACAATTCATATTGCATCCTGATAGTTTGCATAGTTGAGAAATTACATATTTTAGAACTCATGTTTTCAAATTTATTTCCCACAGCCTTAAGAGCTATCCTAAAGGTCTCAGCACTTACCATATGGTGAGATATAATCACACACTTGCCTCCTGGACCTGCCCTGCTTTTATTTATCATGGAGTCATTAATCTTAGCAGGGAAAACATTTCCTAAAGAAGAAGCATGAAGTAAAATAAATAAATAAATAAATAAATAAATAAATAAATAAAATGAAAATTATATATATAAATATACATTTACATATACATACACACACCACCATCAACAATAGTGGAGGCCTAAGCCATGTTGGCTCTGATCCAGGGCTGAGAACCATATCATGCCATCCCTGTCATGGCCAAGCAGGACTTGCCATATACTCAAAGGTGATCACAAGAACCTGTGCTCTTTTGGAGACACCTGGGGCTTCCCAGACCTATAACTCATGAGGAAGCATGGAGCCTTCAAGTTGTTCAAGTCTTATGTTGAACTTTTGCTATAATAAACCATGTCTTCTTATCACAGTGTTTTTGACCCATACAGGTTACCTCCATTTGAGCTCATTTTTTTAAAGTTAGATTTTAAAATTAGCTTACTAATTGTGGGTTAATATAAAGCTTTTTCATATAGTCATAGTTAAGTTTGGCCTACTCACTACATTCTACTTCTACAAGGACTCCAACCCCATTTACTCATTTATTTCTTTCAAACTATATGAATTATAGTATCATTTCAATTATGTTTTTAAATCAGGCTATTATGTAGTAGCCTTTCATATGACTTTTTCATAACCTTTCCTTTCAATTAGCCCTTCCCTCTAGCCCCAATACCTCCCATAATCCTAAGATCCTCTCTAGTTAAATCCTTTTCACCCCCATCAAGTTTAAAGAATTTTCTTATAGAATAACATTCACAAAGAATATTTTCAAAATGCATTTTAAAGTTGTTATTTCAAAGTTTCAAGATAAAAATTAAATTTTCCAAATTTTTAGAACAAAACAAAAAATTTCCATTCACTCTTTTTTAGAATAACTGAATGCTTGCCAGGAAAAATAATAATGGGAAAGGAAACAACAACAATCAATATGTAGCCCTAAAATATTTACCAGCTTGAAGATTAGATTAAAATTGAAAGAAGACATGACTTACATAAACTGACATATGATAAGATAAGTAGAGCCAACCCAAACCACTGTAAAAATCTGAGTACTAAACTCAGAAAGGGCTTTGGGACAACTATTTCTTATTAATCCAGAAGTATGAGGAACATAGCAGCCATGAGTACACGTGCATTTATTAAGCCTTTTAATTACATTAATCAGATATTTTTCACTGTGAAAAAGTACCACAGAAAATCAAATTAAAGAAAGAAGGATTAGTTTTTGGCTCACTACTTCAGAGGGATCAGTTTACAGTAAATTGGCTCCACTGCTTTTACTGTGGTGAAGTAGAAGAGCCTGGTGGTAACTGGATGGTTAGAACAGAGCTGTTTAGGGAAAGATTGCTAAAATAAAGAGGGAAAGAGGGAAGAAGTAATAGAGGGTGAAGCATACCTATCAGGGCACATCAGCAGTGACTCAGTTCTCAGACCAGTCTTCCCCCAATAAAGCTGTGAATCTGGCCCCCATGATTCAGTCCTAAATAGGACAAATACTAAATGCTTACTACACTAGGGAGTCTGCAATATGTCTCTAGGGACATTTAAGATAAATGTAGCACTGCACCCTCCACATAAATTATTTGTATATCAAATGCTTCTGTGTTCATAGAATAGCAACAAACTTACAATTCAAATATCTATTTTGGGGTAAGTGATAGTCTCTGGAGCACTCAAAGTCACACAAATACATTGAATAGATGACAGGACAAACACCATGTAAGAGGGTGTGAAATTTTCATACGTTGGTTTTTGAGTTGGTTTTTCATTATTCTCATTTTATAGCTCAACTCTACATATCGAGTATTTGTATGGTATCATAGATTGTTCCAGCATCTAATCAATTTGCCTTGTTCCCTATTACTCAAACTCCCGTGGGTGTTTGAGAGTTCACTTGCTCGTCACATGGGGCCCAGGATATTTCCTTTATAAAGGGAGATAGAATCCACAGCTAATGACCAGCCCAAATCATATAGATGGATATTACAGACAACCAAAATTTTTTTAGAGACCCTAAATCCCTAGTTAAAACAAGTAGGACTGTGAAGGAAGAAACAACTGTCAATAAAATCCAAGGTGTGGGATCTACCACCCTACTGACTTCCTTCAGTCAGATGACAACCACACAAGCGAAGCTCTCCTTTTGAAATTACCAGCTTGCAATTGTTTTATCTTGTAGTTTCCCTTTTTATCTTGTCTCCAAGATCCTCCTCCTCCCGCCCTTCAAACCTTAAAATCTCTATTGTGATAAAGATGTGTAGTTATCCTTTGTTGAATGTGTAATGTTTCTGGGGTTTCTGAAGACAATTCTCCAGGATCAGGTATGAAGCCCAGAACATATATCTCCATTCTTGGAATTCTATTTTTCATTTGAAAAAACCAGGCTGAAACCTTTCGGTGACCCTCTTCTGAGTATTATGCTTCTCTGGATTCTTGGCCTAAAACATGACAAATTTCTCATCAGACTCAGAAAGAAGTTGTCCAGCTGTTCCTTTGTTTTTCCACACCATTCACAGCTCATCAGTCTGATGGTAAAGCCTCACCCTCTTGGAAAACTGTTCTTCAACTGCGATAAGAGGATATTCCTATTGAATAAGGGACCAGAAAGAATACCAGAATAAGTTGCAAGGTTAGAGAAAAAAATTGCCAAAGTGATTCTGATAAACATGCTAATGTCACTATGTGTTACTATATTAAGCATTGTAAACTATTTAAGATATCTGGAATAAATTTGCACAACTTAGCCAAGTTTTCAGTTACAAATTGGTAAAGGAAGTGTCTCTGGGAAGAGTGGGTTGAATCTCTTGCTCCAGTCTTCCCCATCACATTAGCTGTTTCTGATTCTTCACTCCAGAACAAATATTATTTTAAAGACTGTATCATTTCATGTTATGAAACACACTTCAGTCTTCTAATCAGGGGTCAATGAATCTCTTGGCAAGAGAGGCTCGGGAAAGAGAAGAGTCATTTAATACTCAGTGAATATTTCGGTCATTCCTTTGAGAAATGGACAACAACAACAATGAAAATGATTTTCCCCTTTAAAGGCTTTCCTTTCGATAATTGATAGAGTCCTTATCATACAGCTACCTTCTGCTATCTTTTGGTTATAGATACTATAAGAGAGACAATCTTGAGACTCAAAGTGATAAAATATCCATTACAGGCATCTTGCTATCAGAAGTCTAATGAGTTCCAGAAAGCAGGAGTGACTGCAGGAAACTGCAACAGGCTGCTGGTGCAGCTGATGCAGCACCAAAGTAATACAGCATGATGTACAGCCCTTAAGAGACAAGCCTGAGAATTATAAGTAGTCAGAAGATGACTCCACTGCAGTTCCTGTTAGGAAAAACCTCTCCATTGAAGACTATACTATAAGACTAAATGTTTGAATCACTGGGACATAAAGGGACTTTCATACAAAGATGTTCCATTTTCAATTTGTTAAATAGGGGATATCCATTTCATTTCTTAGGTCTCTATCCGGATTGCCCTTTATGTTCATTTTTTAATACTATAAATGCCATTGAATATGTATATATTTTATTACTTTTTTTATGTATCCAGTTCTCTAGAAGGGCTGACTGCTATAGTAAATGCCATCTGTCACCAAGACAAACACAGAATCCTGCTCTGCAGAGAGACACAATTTATATATTTAAATCAAAGTAAAAAATATAAGTTCACCTTTCACTATTATGTTGAATTTCTCAGTACAGAATGTCTGTATTGCTTGAGTAGCTAATCTTTGAATATCTCAGTTACATCAAAAGCTGACTCATTATACTATCAAAAATATTGTGCTACTATATTTTTTTTCTGACTGCTTTATTTGGCTATTGTTTTAGAACTGAAATGTACTTTATCATGAGCATTTTGAAAATCAGCAACCCATGTGTGGCACATGTATCCTTGAATTAACCATGGCTTGCAGTAAAGTAAACCATGGTACTCTCTAGACATTCCAAATAAACGTAGGTTATTGTGTTTTTATAATATGCCACTTACAAACATTTTTTTTCTATTTTCTTCCTTGTAACATCCAATGCCTTTTCATTTTCAATTTGCCTCTTTAAACCAGTGCCCCAGAGGAGATGCTGTTCAGACCTAGAAGGTCTTTCTCCATGTCTGCCAATTCTGATTTAGAAACCACCAAAGTATTCCAGAGCCTACATGGGAGAGTGAACCTAGGAAGAACTGTACATGCCTGTATCACCACAAGAGAAAAAAAAGAGATACTGACAGAAGAAATGCACTCACCCGAAAAATAAAAACAAACATTGTAAAAGTATGCAATTTTCTTGAATGCCAAATGAATTGTAGGCAGTTATCTAAAATCTATAGGTTAATTGAAAAACAATGTTTCTGTTTGAATCTAATATGGCATTGAGTTAATGAGCCACAACATCCTTGATATGGCATTTTGAACAGAGGGATCTATTTTAAATGCAACTTAAACAAATAAAGACTCCCCATATTGCCTCAAGCAAAACTAAATTGCTATTGGGTTTGCCCCAGCAGGAGGTAAACATTCTTGAAATAATTGGACATGATATAATATTATTCTTGCATTTTCTTTAAAGTCCTACATAAAACATAAATTGGTCCTATAGCTTGACAAAAGCCCAAGAACAGATTTGTGACATGGAACAGAGCAACAGTGTATTAAAACGTTAATTATTACTCCAACATCCTACTAATATCAAGGCAGGAAATTACACTGGATTCATATCTTGATAAAAGTAAGAATTTACTTTTTTAGTAACAACATTCCTCAATATTGATTAGAAAATATGCACAGAAAAGTAAAAAAAAAAATATGAAATTTAAATATATTATATATTCCAAAGTTGGAGCACAATTTCTCTGAAGGTTTTAGGTGGAAAAGAAAGCAAGGGATACAGACCAGGGACAGACTAGTTACTTATAGTGGGTATGAAAGGTTAAAAGTAAATTATCTTCACATATTACATTCTGAAACAATGAAACAATTAAAAACTATTTCATACTACTTCTCTTCCTACAAGGCGAAACTCCAATACATGGAATGATTAGATCATGTTTTATTACCATTATATTAAAAGTTATTTCGATTTGTGATTAGTGTTCACTAAGTTTGTATTTGGGGAAAAAAATCTTGTGGTAAGTTTAATTCAAATAAAATTAATAAGTAATTTGAAAGAGATGTTACAAGATTGGCTGAATCTTGAGTGATCTAATTGCCTACCATCCCCCAGGATTGATATTTGAGTGCCCTCAGTGAGTGGTAAAACCTGAAAATATTTGTTCTTATATAGAACGATCTTATTTGAAATAATTTATACACATGTATCTCTGAAATATATATATACAGCATTATACACTTTTGGTAAAATGTATATGCTCTATTGCTTAAGAATATCACCTAGAATGTTCTGCCTATGTGAAACATGAGCTCAACTTTTAAAAATATTTTTTTTAAAAATTGCTGAATCTATCCAATCATGTGCAACTCATGGATAAATGAGAGTTTTAACTACCAATCTACAACTCATGAATATAAACTTTAATTATAACAGATATGGTTTGACTTCACTTTGATACATATACACTGGTACACAAGCAATGTTACTCCACAGCAAATTTCTTTAGAGCAAATGAAAGAAAAGTGGTAAAAATAAATTTCTAGCTGGGTGGTAGTGGTGGTGAATGCCTTTAAAGACAGCACTCTAGAGGCAGTGGTAAGATGATCTCTGTGAGTTCAAGTCCAGCCTGATCTACAGACCTAGATTAAGGACAGCCAAGACTGCACAAAGAAACTGTCTCAATAAAACAAAAACAAAAACAAACAAACAAAAGAATAAATTCCCTGTATCTATTGTTTACTTCTGAAGCTTTAAGGTCAGATGCCACAGTGAACTCAGAACCTATCCTAGTGCTTTGCGTTGGTTAGTTTTCCTGCCATAGTGGTAAAACAACTGACATAAACAAGTCAAGAGGATTTGGGCAGGAAACAAAGAAACCAAGGAAGAAGAACAGACCTCAGACAAGATATGGTCAACAAAGTTGTCAATCTACTTTGCCCAACTAGGCTGTACTTCTTAAAGTATCCAGAAATTTCAAAATAGTATGCTATCAGCTTGGGACAAAATATTCAGTATATGAGCTTCTGAGAAAGAAGTCAAGCCCTAAGGTCCTCCTAGAGAACGCCCATCTATTTCACTGTGAGAGCACAAACAGTAGCTCCCCCTAAGCTCCGACTCCAGAGAGGCAGGCTAGGTTTGAAGGTGGCAGTGCACTGTTGCACTAAGGAATTGAAAGGAACAAACAAACAAAGAAATAGAAACAAAACCAAGTTGGACTGTGGTACCATCATGACAAAATGAGCCACTCAAAGGAGAAATGTGATGGCACAGATGGTTATAGAAGGCTGAGAATAGTTTGGTTTATTCCTCGAAAGATTAGTCACCAATATGGAAACCAGACATCACTGCCTGAGAATATTGGAAGTGGTCTCAAAGGTTCATTTCAAAGTAAAATGAATAGAATATTTAAATAAATTCACAATACAAATAAGGAAGCAAAAACAGTGTTGAAACACATGATATGTGGTAAAAGGATTTGAGGTTACAATGGTGATCATGGTGATAAGTGCTTGACTTTGAAGATGGGAAATTTCCTGTAAGATTCCCTGCTCTGATCTTATACTTGGAACTTGTAACATATTTAGTATAACTTGACACAAATAAGTTTTAGATCTTACAGGATCCAATGTTACTGTGAAAAATGTGTAGCTTGTGCTATCATTCAACCTCGTAACCAAAATTTAAGTTTCTGTCCAGAAGCCAAAAGTAGAATTAATTTATTTTTATGCCTATTAGGAGATAAGTTGTCACCAGGATCTCTCTCTAGTCTTTCTTTGGGTTCTCAGTCCTTAATTCAAATGAAAAATGCAGTATTTAATGTTGAAGATAGGCAGAATTTATTAGAGTATACAATGAAGCATTCTCTACAGATGAGAAAGAGCAATGACCAAAAAAGCCATTGCAAAGCAGAACATTTCCAATGAGGAAGAGTAGATTTTGGCTATGAAGATTATCAATGTTGTATTTTATACTACTTCCAATACTCTGAGAGGCATATCCTGCCTAGGTGACTGACTGATCTGTTTGAGTTGCCTTATAAGGGTTAAGACTCCTTGAACCAGGTTTAGATAGGTATCAATTAATGACCTTCGTGGTGGTTCAGAATGTTACGTGTCCTTCTACTTTTAAAGATATGAATAAGGCCCCATTTCTCTAAACAGTTAATAGAGACCCATGATTCCGGGCATCAATGCTAGGAGTTATTATGAGGGAGAATTCTAGAGCTAATGACCTTAACATTAACTGACCTTTGTGTCTATTAATATATTAATTTCCTGCCTAACAATTCCCTATTAAGGGTTGAATCCCTAAAGTCTTTCAGAAGGTATCATGAAGTCAATCTGATTACTCATAGCTACAGTGGCAAAAGAAAGGGGGTGTGGGTGGGGGCTAGGGGTCTGAGTTAGAAGCTTTGTCATACTGATTTCCAGGCCTTACAGAGCCATCTAAGAGGAGATAGACCATAAATTAGAGTAGGTAAAACTAAGACATCAGCTAAGTATGCATGGTCCAAAAACCTATAGGATCATGACCAAGACTAAAGTAGGCATAACTAATTTCTACCATAAAAATCCAGAAATTCAATTTCAATCTATTAAAAAGGACAGTGATGTTGTCTGACATAATTTTAATGTACTCAGTTTGTAAATACAAATATTCCTTACACTACAAAGTTATTATAAAAATTATGGTAATCTCATGTCCTTACAACACTATGTCATTGTAAAGATAGAGTAGTCTCATGTAAACAGACACCTCACCAATCAGGGAATGGTTGGGCCAGAAATACTGCAACCTTCAGACTGGGAATCCTCTTGAGTGAGTGCATACTCAACATGTATCCTATTGGAAGTCCTTCAGCTGGTAGGATGGCACTGTTGAAAGTTCCAGAAGGTTCTTGAGATCATTGACCAGCGGCTACCAGTGCTCCTGGGTGTTGAGGTGGGGTGTGGGGTGTATGCATTCAGCAATGGTTCCGGGAACTCCAAGGAGCTAGAGTCACACAGGGCTAGTCTGAAAGTCCCTTTGCTGATAGAGATCAGTGTATAGGTAAGCTGTAGCCACTGTCATGGGAACATGGCAGTACAGTCCCAGGCTGTTTCCAAAGTTCCAATATATTTGTTTTTCCAATGGCATTAGTTTTTCACTATCAGGGATCAAAGCTTAAGGATGATTTATTAACTAATTCATTAGCATATCAGAGACATGATTATCTCAAGTCAGAGTTTTCTTGTGGCTGGCTTCTTAACACATCTTGTAAGCAATACGTCACTAAGTATATTTTTCATTTTGTGCAAAATGTTTTCATTTACTTTTCTGACAAATATACACATGCAATGCAAGTGCCAACTTCCCCCTTTCCACTCTGAGGCTAGCTGAAGCCATGGGAGTATATCGAATTGTGTTGTTCTCATTTGAATTTTAGAATTAAGAAGATAAATTCCCTGGAAAGTGTGGTTTGGAGTCCTTTGAGTATATCTGATAGCTATGGATGAAATAAAAATGGAAACTGGATGATCTTACCACTGGAAATGTGATGAGTGAAGTCATCACCAAGGTAAATCCACAAAGGTGAGCTATAGTTTTCATCATGGATATATGAAGGAAATAAAAAAAATTGCAGTATATCTTTTTGATGAAGGAAGAACAAAACGTCAAATTCTTACTTTGTTCCTTTAATCAGATATTGAAGTTTGCTCATGTGCTGACTTGATAAATGGTTTGGGGGCAGGGTTGGTGATGTGGTGGGGTGGGAGGTGTTCCCCTCCACAGAGGCTCTTTTCTAAGGCTTAGCTCAGGATTGATGGCAATCCCCAGGACCTTGATGGATATAGAAAAAGATAAAAGAACAAAGAAAGGGACTTTCCAAAAAGGAGTTAATTGTTAGCCCTAAGGGCGTTCCTTGTAAGTTTTATTTTGCACCTGTTCTCTGTTGAAAATGAAGTTTGGTTTACTTTCCTGATACATCAGGTGTTTCTGTTACTTACATTCTTTGATTGCCTATGGGAATTCATTCAGTCTAGAGACAAATTGTCTTATATATCAGGCTTTATCAATTAGAAACATACTTAAATATAGAAAGGGCATCCATGAAACAACTCTAAAGGACTTAAGCTTAGACATGAATAGGGAGGGTAGAAGCTATTGGTAACATTACCCTCAAGTAAGATAAATCGCACAGTAAATCCTTTTAACTAGAAGTCTGATTAGCTTATTTGGTATTTCTGCAGGACTGAGATCTAAGAGTAATGAAGATAGGGTCTGATTCCCAGAGATTTAGTTACAGACAAGTGATCATGGAGAAAATAAGAAGGACTACTGTGGCTTTGAAGAAATATCACAAGGTGAAATTGAAGAAAAGTTTTAATGGCCAGTATTGGAGTATTACATGGTGACTTAGTGGAAGCTAAAAAATTCCATATCACTGAATATTATTGATTAAAGATTGGAGTTCTACTAGGGTTTCAAACTGGAAAAACTTAATGTTTATGGTTTAGAATAACATAAAATGCTTTAATCTGACTCTAGCTTTAATCTGACTTTGTATCTGACTGATATGGCTGTGATGGTAATACATGCCATAATGGAAGCTGTTCTTGAAAGTTAATATGAAGATTGATAAGCACAAATCCATATTTTTCTGGAAAGATGATCATGTCCATTACTCTGGACTTCTGTAGGGGTCTGAAAAAATTTATGTTTCCCTTTTTGTCAATAAGTATCTTCTCAATGAAAAAAAACGAGGATATTCCAGTATTAACAGAAAAGCTTGGGTCAAAGAGTAAATTATTTTATAGCAAAATAGCAGAATGTTGTGTCATGAGAGTCCCATTGAGTCCCATAACATGAAGACAGTCAGACACTAATTCCCTGGATAAGAGATTAAAAACAGAGTAGGAAGCCCCACTACCTGTGATGTCAAGACTTACCCTAGATATTGTTGATGATGATAGAATTGAAGGCCAACTGGTACCAAGGGCAGACGTATTCTAGAAATATCTGGATCTGAGACCTGAGAGTCCTTCAATCTTGGGGCAGTAATCCCCTCAATGTTCTTTTGTTCCACATTAAGTGCAAGGTATCTTCCCAGGATGCCTAATAAATACACATTTTCCCCCCAGGGATATGCTTTAAAACAGAATGAACATGTTCTTGCAAGTTTCCTCAGGAAGACAAACAAGAAGCTGATCCTAAGATTCTTGGTAAGGCTGAAAGGAGTTCTGTGTGCATTTTGCTCTGTTCCATGAGCTCTCATTAGGTACGTTGTGAATAGTTACTATTTGGCATTTAAATTAAAGTTATTGCTCACATTATTTGCTTAACTCTGGGTTTTTATAATAAACTACTTGTCTAGCTGTTTATAAAGGATGTTTTAAAAGCCTAGTTCTCATGCCAAATTTATTGCTGGTGACTTTTTCCGATTTCCCTTGAGGTTTAATGAAGAAACGGAGATCTCTGTATAGTTTAAAGCTGTTGGCCTTTTGCTGGGGCTACTAACTTATCCTGCCTTCTCCTCCATTTCATCTCTCCACTTGGTTCTTACTGCCTGCTTCTAGCTTCATGCCATCTCTCTTCTGCAGCCTTCCCAGTTCTGCCCCCACTCCTTCCTGCCCCTGCTCCAGATACCCTCTTTTATTATGCAAAAAGCCAAATTCTTCACTCAACTAGTAGACTGGGGAAGGTCACCTTCCTCAGAATGGGTGACCTTACTTTTAAGCCAGGTGAAGAAATGATATTTACATATCCTGCTAGCCAGGTGTTTATAGCTTTAATTAGTAATTGAAAAGCCAAACAAACACTTTTTGATAGCCGGAAAACCGCAATATTTGGGATCATCCCAACACAAACTAACATGTTTCTTTTAAGATTTTGGAATCAAATGTCTCCCAAGTATGAAGGATACATCCATTGGAGACACAAATCAGTAGGTATTAAAGATGAGTTAACCATTTATCTATAAGAGAAAGTAAAGGTATCAGTGTACACTCAGGGCATCCCCATTCACTAGTTATTTCAGGAGTCCGGTAACCTCCTTCACCTGATTTCAGAGTTGCTTCCTTGGCTAGTTTCATTTTCTTTTTGTACTTTTGTATTAATTCATAGCAATGTTTGAACATGAATTTATTTTGGGGGAAGCAGGGGAAAGGATCCGGAGAGACTTGGAGGGAAGTACAAGTGGAATAGATCACAATGAATCAAATCCAAATTGTCTCAAGAGAATCTGTAACTTATTACATTATCCAAAGTAAATTACTTACCATCATCTGAGATCTGGCATTCCATCTTTGACACAGCACAAATAGTCAATAAAGACTGATAGATTCTTTCTCCACTCATGAAATGAGCCAATTCAAGCCACATTAAACTGTATTAAAGGCAGGCTTACTGGGAATCTGCTGCTCTTAGGTAGGAAAGTTCACTGTCCCCAAGGAAGGAGGACCACGAAATTGCCATAGGGAGAGAGGGATGGGGTAGGGGGAAGAGAGAAAGAGAGAAAGAGAGAAAAGGGCACTTGTGCAGAGAGAAGACAAGAAGAGAAAGAAGAAGACCAACAACAAGGGGGGGTATCCTAGATCATAGGGGGAAGGGCAACCCAGCCTCTGGCTAGAAAATTTAAGGTTAGGGGCAGGGTATGTCAGATTGAGAAAATGGACTGGAGGCTAGGTCTGCTTTGATATGTAAAATATGCATCCCAGTCCCTTTTCCTGAAGTCTGGAACCAGAGACTTCTAGAAAGTACTACCTATGTAGTCAAGCCCCTTTTGGAAAGGGCACCTGAGTAAAGTTAAAAGATATAGTAGGGGCTGTAAGTCAAATGAGCAAGATGAGTGACAAAAGAAACTTAATCAGGAAGTGACTCACTCAAACTAAATTCAACAAGTCCCTGAACCCAACCTGATTCCCTAGGACCCTCCCTACCCAGGAACACATGAGTGATAAGAGGTGATGAGAGATACTCTCAGACAAGCTGAGCTGCCCTAGAAGAGGTTCAGAACAGCTGAGCTATCTGGAAGAAACTGAAATTGATTTGGAAACAGTAGAGCTGCAAGCTATGTAGTAAACTCACAGTTCCCAGCTTTCAACTGCTGTCATCCACACTTGGTAGGCTGTGGTGATGTACGTGTCTTTGAGTCATTTTCACTCCTGTAAATAAACTCTACCCATATCCCTGTAAGCAACCCCAAATAAAATTTATTGATGCTATCCTTACTTTGTTCTGTCTTTGGCTCCCTGTAAGGGGTGAGTAGATGTTTGTTCATGTTTATTTGACACTAATGTCAAAGGACACTTGAATCTCCCTTTCTCTTTTCCTTGGCTTCCTAATTTTTAGCATTCTGTCTAAATTATGCCCCACAGTTAACTGGCAACAGGCAGGTAGGCCTGACCCACTATAAAAGGGGGTGCTTGCCCCCTCCCCCCTCTCTTGTTCTCTTGTTCCTTTCTTGCTTTCTTGGGCTCTTGCTCCCTTGCTTTTCCCTTCCCCTTTTCTCCCCCCATTCCCTTCCCCCATCTCTCTCCATGTACTCATGGCCTGCCTCTACTTCTCTATTCTCTCTCTCTCTCTCTCTCTCTCTCTCTCTCTCTTTCTCTGCCTCTACTACCCTCTTAACTCTCCTCCCCATACTCTGAATAAATTCTATTCTATACTAAACTGTCTTGTGGCTGGTCCCTCAGGGGGAAGGGATGCCTTGGCATGGTCCCACTGAGACACTCCCTTCCCCCATACCTCACCACACCCCCCATATAACATACTCTGCTTCTCTCTTTATCTTTTTTTATTATCACATCATAGGATACTGTGACTCGGATTTAGAAATTCTGCAGGTTTGCAACCTCAGCTATAGATCCATACTTGCTAGCCCAAAACTAGTAAGCCCCCATCCTCACTGGTCAGAGTAACCATCTGCATGGTCCCATGGGAGAGTTCTTGAGCTCGGAGATATTCCTGTGTTGTCCTTGAGGATGGGAGACATTCAGTCTTAGACTTCTTAGACTTATTCCCTTGGGTGAGACTTTCCCCTCTCTTTTTGAGACAGTTTCTTTCTCAAGGCTGAAAATACTAGGGTAAGCCTGGACAAACTACCCTCTGTGCCTCAGGACCACCAGCTCTTAGTATTAGTCCCCAGTCCCCACATATTTCATCCAGGGGTCAGTCTTTCACTGCCTTGCTCCTATTTACTGGGCTGTCTTGTTCTAATCCACAGTTAGCAGAAAATAATTTCTCTACATTATCACTAAACTGGCCCATCCCCTACTAGGGATGTTTTCCCCCACCCCGACTCCCTCAGTTGCTGGCTCCTGCTCCCCCTGCTGCAGCTGGTTCCACTGGTTCACC
Organism: Mastomys coucha; assembly: GCF_008632895.1. NCBI lineage: Eukaryota > Metazoa > Chordata > Mammalia > Rodentia > Muridae > Mastomys > Mastomys coucha. The sequence continues at coordinate 7,771,663 of NW_022196901.1, read as the reverse complement.
TGAAAGTCCGGTTTGCTTTCTGAAAAGTGGGTCTGGCTCTGCCCCTTGTACCCTGCCAGGGACCCTGTCTGGGACCAACTGCACACATTCACTTTCTTGCATGTGAAGGTCTTGGCTGCCTGCTCTAGTGCACTCAAGGAGCCTACCCCTTTCTGCTCAGGACTTATTAAAATAAGTGCTAGCAATGTTGCACCATGAGAATAGAATGCATATTGCTGGGATATGGAACACACTACTTTGGGCACTGTGGACCCTGAGAGCCAGAAGCACTGGGGCACAGCTTTTGGCTCCTAGTATGTATTAGTCAGGGTTTCTGTTCCTGCACAAACATAATGACCAAGAAGCAAGTTGGGGAGGAAAGGGTTTATTTGGCTTACTTCCACATGGCTGTTCATCACCAAAGGAAGTCAGGACTGGAACTCAAGCAGGTCAGGAAGCAGGAGCTGATGCAGAGGCCACAGAGGGATGTTCTTTACTGGCTTGCTTGCTTCTCCAGGCTTTCTCAGCCTGCTCTCTTATAGAACCCAAGACTTCCAGCCCAGGGATGGCACCACCCACAAAGGGCCCCACCCCTCTGATCACTAACTGAGAAAATACCCCACAGCTTGACCTCATGGAGGCACTTTCCCAACTGAAGCTCCCTTCTGTGATAACTCCAGCCTGTGTCAAGTTGACACACAAAACTAGCCAGTACATAGTAGGAAGTTCTATCTCACACCCTAGTCAAAGTAAATACACTATTCCTGCTGCTGCCACTATGGCCCCACTGCCTGACACACTGTTCTTGCATTTTCAGCCACCACTCCCTTCAGCAGCAGGAGAGCACATACCATTATTTTGGCTCCTAGCCATCTATCCCAGTCCTGAGGGACTCAGTTATTTGGGGGGTCAAGGGGGACCATTCCTGCAAAGAGAATGGGCAAGAAAGAAGGAACAAGATCAAGCAAGTGGTTGTCAAGGTCTGTTTAATGAAGGCTGAAGGCCAGGTTATAAACGCACAGAAAGAAGAAATAGGGAGGGGCTGAGGAGGATTTGATTAGGGCAGATGCATCTGGGGCAGATGCTGACTGCAGGCCTGAGAAGTCTTTGGGTTTTTCTTGGGATGTTGGTTCCGCCTAGATAGCTCCATGCTGTTTCCATATGAAGGGCTCCTGGTGTTCAGCCAGGATAAAGGTCAACAGTTTCCCAGGGTAGGGGGTGCTTGGTTCCCAACATCTCCCCCTTTCCCTTACAATTAAGTGGGAGTCACATATTTAGCATGGACTAGTGGAAGGCCTGTCTTAGGCTATGTGGTGGGCACCCATGTCCAGCACCGAAGAACCCTCTCTTGAAAGCACCAGCTATGGGGGTTACATCTGCCCCTGGCATCATACTTGGCCGACTGATACGTGGCAACCCTTTGCCATGTTGCGGAGGAGGCACAAGTTCTTTAGGGGAGTATGATGTGCACCCAGGTAACAGCCCCCAATAATCCCATCATGAGGTGACTGCAGCTGGGGTGGGCAGTGTGCATCTGGCTCATGGCACCACAATAATCCCGTCAGGAGCACTTCCACAGCTTAAGGAACCAGGAAGGTCCGGGGCCCACAGCGATTGTTGAGAAGCAAAGCCCCTTGGTACCGTGATGGGGTGGAGAGGTCAAAGGATGCCCATGGCGTTGGCTTTTGGAATGCAGATACTGTAGAGATTGCCAGAACGTCTTGGCTCTGTGTGTGAGCCAATGTATGGAATTATTCATTTTGCTTTGGGAATAAGCAGTTTTTCCTATAAAATGGAAAAACAAATTCAAAGCTGGCAGAAAAGGGGTGCCAGCTAAAAGGTAAAAAGAAAAAGAAAAGAAGAAAAACTTCTCGGCAGTGCATTTGAGCATGCCTGGTAAGAGGGCCCAATGGTCACTGGCGTCTCCACAGCCTATGGAACCATGAAAGCTTCATGTCAGTAGAAAGGGTGGAGAACTGAAGGCTAGTGGCTGCCCTTTCCGGGTCGTCCGAAGGGAGGTCCTCGGTGAGCCTCGGATGTATATCCGGTGGTAATGGACGGCAACTGGCTTATGTAAGGCAGAATCAACCTGCGACTTAACAAAACTGGTTAATTTATTAAAAGCCCATAGGTCTAAAGACAAAAGCATCAAGATTCCCACAAAGGGTCCCAGAAGGCTGGGAAGCAAGGTGGAGAGCCAAGTGGAAGTGGAGAACCAGTTTTGATACTAAGATTCTTGTTGTTCATGCTCTTTTTCTCTCTTCTAGGCTGACTCTGACCTTGTCTAGGCTATCTTGTACAAGCCCCATCTTGTCTGAATAGAAACAGCACTCCTCTTTGAGGGCCACACAGAGCCCCCCTTCCTGGAAGAGTACCAAATTTAGACCCCTTCGATTTTGTAAGACCTCAGATAGCGAGGCCACTGAATCTTTGTGATTTTTAGGCCGGTCTATAGCTCCTGGAGATCCCTATCTACGGTTAGACTTACCTGTGCGTACTGCTGACTGGAGGTGACCAGAGAAGCAATGCCAGTTCCAGCTCTGGCAGCCTCCAGTCCCAGCATTACTGCCAAAGTAATGGCGGAAATAGGTTGTCTCTTATTGTGGGGCAGGGTTGTGCCCCACTCCCAGAACACAAGGAGGTCATCAGCAGGGTGAATCTTTAACCTGGAGAGGAGCTGGACCAGGACACAATAATCTTTGCATTTAAGGAAGGGGCTGCTAACCACATAGGTGGTACGCCCAGTGGAGCAGGCAAGATAAGTGGTATTGGGTGCTAGAAAACATTGAAATGTAGTATTAACAACAAGGGTTTGATTACAAACCTCTAATAGAGCGGCGGGTAGAAGCATAGAGGGTCCCAGGAGGCATAGGCCCATGCCTGAGACCTGACTGAGGGTCAGTCCCTCGTTGGATTCAGGATGCCATCTAAGTCTGTTACTATCATTGGTGACCTCAATGGTCCCAAACACGGCAATTTCCTGATAAAAGGGGGGTTGTGGGAAATAGCATAGCCAGCATTCTTCATATCGGGAGGAATTAGCTTCATGTAGGGCACCTATAGAGGCATTGATCATAGTAAGGATCAAATCTTCAGGCGAGGGAGGTCCTACAGGCAGGGTGGGCTGGAAAAAGGTCCCAGGGGAAGGAGTGCTGGAAGATACAATTCCAGGGGATTTTCTAATTGGGGGGCCAGGTTGTGCAGGTCGATGGAGGGCCAGGTAGGGCCCAATGGTGGCTGCACTCCCCCTGGGAAGGTTTTTTGTAATTTTATCATAAAGATGAGGCCAAGGTCTTTATTGGCCACTTGCATGCGTAGTCCCCATTCATGTCCACGCATCCAGGACTCTTGGCTGACCCCCCTTTCTGGCCTTAGTAAAAGTAATCACAAGGGGGTTGCACCAACCCTTAGTGGTGTCTGTATTACAGCATTCTTGGGTCAAAGTGGAGTTTCTTTGGGAGTTTTTCCATCCCTTTTTTATGGTGATGTAATCCCAGGAGGAGGAGGGTTTCCAGTGGGCATCTCCAGTGGTCTCACATCCCCAGCTAGCACAGTAAAAGGAATCTCTATAGCCGTACTTATAGTTGAGTATTCTATTTTGATAATTCCCAGGGCAAACATAAAAATCAGTCTCTCTATTATTGGTGCAGTGGTGGACTGTATTGCAACCCAGGAATCTTTCATCAAATCCTGACCCATGGGGGGCTTTATCCAGGAGGAGATACTGATCTGGGAGGTCCCAATAGATAGTAGTTGCCCCCTGTAGCTAGCTTGCAAAGATTGCGGGTCAGTACAGGCCAGGTTGGGGATCCTCCTATTAGGGAGGTGGAAAAAGCCACATCATTGGCTTCATTAATAACTTGTCATGTGAAATTATATACCTGATAAGTTGTATGACCACATGACACAGCCAGGATCTCGAGCAGCATCCAAGTAAAGCTCATTCTGGAAATCATTGCCCTAAAATCAAACACAATTAGAGGTCTTCTCAGGGTCTTCCCTGAGTGGGTGATATAATTTTATCAGGCGCTCTGGGAGCCATCTGGCATTTTGCGCTCCTGAATCATAAATACAAGCATGTCCTTTGCCCTGTCTAAGAACTGGGTCTGGGCCCTGCCATCTATTGGACAAAGGGCCTCTCCACATGGCTTGTGCATAGTTATCAGCAGTAGAAGGGTGCCAGAGGCGATCTGCAGCTGACTTGCCTGCAGAATCATATGTAAGAAAATTTAAAACAAATAATGCATGACTCAAAAGAATCCTAAAATTGCCAGCATGAGGATATAAAATTCCTCTCCCAGATTGTAACTTAAAAAGCATATTTTTGAGGGTTTGATGAGTTCTTTCCATAATACCTTGGCCTTGGGGGTTGTAGGGAATGCCAGTAACATGTTTGATGCCCATCTGAGCGCAAAACTATTTAAAGCTAGAACTAGTATATCCCAGGCCATTATATATTTTAAGGATTGTGGGTTGTGGTGCAGCCACCAAACAGGAGAGAACATGGCTGATAACATGTTTGGTGGCTTCTCCTGTTTGCAAAGAAGCACAAACAAAGCCATTGCAGGTGTCAAAGGATACATAAATATATTTTAGCTTCCCAAAAGGGGCATACTGAGTAACAGCCATTTGCCATAATTCACCCGGAATCAATCCGCTGAGATTGACTCCTACATGTGGCTCCGGTAGAAGGGTCAAGCAACCCTTACATTGGCAAACAAACTGTCCAGCCTGTTCGCAAGTGATGGCAAATTTAAGTCGCAGGGTATGGGCATTAAGATGATGTAAATCATGAGCCTGCTGATCAGCAGCAAGGGGGGTGGAGGACAAAGCAGAGGCCACTACTCAGGTGGCTTGATCAACCAATTCATTGCCCTCAGACAGTGGCCCAGAGAGGCAAGAATGGGAACAGATATGTACAACAAAGAAGGGGAGATTGTGGGCAAGAATAAGTTTTTGAAGTTTAGCAAACAACGGGGAGGCATTGATAGAGGGACGAATATATGGAACAGTTTCCAAGAGGGGAACAGAGGCAGCCACATAAGTGCTATCTGTATACAAATTAAAGGGGATCTCAAGCAAGAGTTCAAACACTCTAACAATGGCCACCAACTCAACAAGCTGCACCGAGGAGTAGTCCGTCATGAAACGTGAGACCTTTCCACCAATATTGAAGGCAGCCACACCTGAGGAGAACCCGTCGGTAAAGACTACCAAGCTCCAGCTGTCAGGGCTGACTTTGTTCTCTTTGGGAAGACCACGAGTGTCCTATGCAGGAATTGAATCAATGGGATAATGGTTATCAATCACACCCTGAAAGGAGGTGCAATTAACTGCCCAATAGTAGCTGGTCTGAATAAGCCATTGCACCTGGGAGGCATCATAGGAAAGAACAACGATATCATAATCCTTGCCAAAAAGTTTAAGAGCACTCTCCCTGCCAAGGCGTGGGATGTGGGTGACCAGATGAGAATAGGTGGGTAGCACTATAGAGGGAGAAGTGGTAGATGGACCCAAAACAGAGGCTTGAGTTGCCAAAGAAGGCCAGTGGGGGAAAAGGGTGTAGGTAAAACAAGAAATTGTAGGAGAAGATCTGGGGAAAAATATCCAACATTTTGTTCATTAATAGCCTGTTGTACTTTAGCCAACGAGTCTCTTGCTTCTTGGGTTAGCGTGCATGGAGAAGATGGATCCGAGTCACCACGCAGAATATCAAATAAGGGCTTTAATTCCCCCCTGTGGTAAGCTTTAGGTAGGGACAGAGCCAACTGATATCTCCCAGCAGATGCTGAAAATCATTAAGTGTCCATAAGGAGTCTTTCTTCAAATGAATTTTTTGGGAAAGGATTTTATTAGGATATAACTCAAAACCCAAAACTAAATGAGGGGGGTGGATTTGAATTTTTTCAGGGAAATTTGAAGCTCCTGACTCTGGAGGGCACTAATAAGTTTTTGGCTGGCACAATGCAGTCGACTTTCATTGGACCCTACAATAAGGATATCGTCCATATAGTGAATGATATATAAATCGGGATAAGATATCCTAAAGGGATTAATAGCTTGAGCCACATATTTTTGGCAAAAGGTGGGACTGTTGGCCATGCTCTGGGGGAGGACTCTCCATTGAAAGCGAGGGAAGGGTCCCACACAATTGACTATAGGAAGGCTGAACGCAAAGCGTTTGCAATCTTCAGGATAAAGTGGAATGAAAAAGAAACAATCTTTTAAATCAATGACTAATTTTATATATCTCCTGGGAATGATCACTGGAGAGGGGATACCAGGTTGTAGTGCCCCCATGGGGATCATGGTCTTATTGACTGTCCTTAGGTCTTGTAAAAGTCGCCATTTGCCACTTTGCTTTGGGATGACAAATATGGGGATGTTCCAAGGCTACGTGGAGAGTTCAATATGTCCGGCTGCCAACTGTTCCTGCTCTAACTCCATGGCTGCGGTCAGTTTTTTAGCAGGGAGGGGCCATTGGTCAATCCAGACAGGGGAGTCATCCTTCCAGGTGATCTTATCTGCCTGGCATGCAGGGGGAGCAATGATCCTTATGAAAAATGGGAGTCATACCCCAACCCAGTGTGATTTGGCTTGGGTTTAGCGGTTATGGGAGTTGACAGACCTTGAATATTTTTCCCCAACCCCTACTCGGGGAGGTAACCCTGGGAAAGCAACCTTGCTAGGGCTGCAAATAAAAACCTTCATTTGTGAGAGGATATCCCTTCCCCAAAGATTAACATAAACCAGGGATTACAAAGAGCTGGGAAGAGCCGGTATTACCCTCACAATCTTCCCAAGTCAACAGCTGTGAACTCTGGAGGGTATTTTTTGATTGCCCAATCCCCTGCAAGTGAGTAAGAGAAGGCTGCAAATGCCAAGAGGAGGGCCAGGCACTCTGGGAGATCACAGTAGACTCAGCACCTGAATCTAAAATACCTTCAAAGCTCTTGCCATTCAATTTGAGAGTAAGCACAAGGCGCTCTCTAGTAATCTCCTGAGCCCAATAGAGGTCTGAGGAGCCTGGCTGAGAGGAACCACGCTGTGCACCCAACGCCAGGTGGGAGACATCTGAAGGTAGAGGCAAAGCTTGCGCCAAGCGTTGCCCCTGAAAAACTGGAACTGGACCCCAGTGGGCGCTGACCAAGATTTTAATTTCTCCCGTGTAATCATTGTCTACCAGAGAAAGGTGGACTGTAGTCCTTTTAGGGTGGCAGAGGCACGCCCCAAGATTACAAAATAAGTGTAAGGTCATGGGAGGCCCAAATGTCCCAGTGGAAAGTACTTGAACACTGTCCTCAGGTTTTAATATTGTGTCGGCAGAGGCACACAAGTCCAATCCTGTGCTGCCTGGGGTGGCTCTGCAGAGACTAAGGGCTGCTCTGGATGCCAGCTGTTCCCCATGGCCGGAAGAAATGAGACAGGTTGAGGGGCCTGGGGATGGCCACTCAGGCAGTTTCCCTGAAGGGGAGGCATCGGATTTCTAGAGATGTCCGTTTTGGACCGACAAGTATTGGCCCAATGCTTGACCCTCCTGCAGCGGGGGCAGAGGGTGCTAGGCTGTGCGGGCCGGGCACCAGAACCCACGGGGAGCTGAAGAGCAATGGTAGGAGGTGACAGCATAGGGCACTGCTGGGCAAAATGCCCAGATTGGCCACATTTAAAACAGCCCTTTTAGGGCCCAGTCTGCTGAAGGGCTGCGCCAATTGCGAGGTAGACAGCCTAGGAGACCTCAAGGGTTCTTTGTTTTAACCGTGGCAGGTGTCTTAATTGGGGGTCGGGGGGAAGAGGTCGTAGGTGGAACAAGAAGAGTCTCCTTAAAGGAGGCTTGAAGAAAGGCAAGTTCTGTAGAGTGTTGGGCAAATTGCTTTTGAAGGTGTAAAACCTCTTTTAATTCCTTTACCTCAGAGGACAGCCTGTCCTTGGCTTCAATAAGGGCGGACACCGGCAAGGATGGTGACAGAAAGGTGGGGGCCAATATAGGAAAGGGGAATATTTATAGGAGCTGAGGCAAATGGTGGCCAGTCAGAGTTGTCTTCATTCAAGACAGCCTCGTCCCTGGGATCAAGAGGCTCCTCAGTGGCCGAAGTCTTAAAGATGGGATTAACAAGAGGCATTTCTGAGGGAGAAGTGCAAGGAGGCCAAAGGGGTGGGAGGAGTGGCCTCCAAGGAGAGCGGAACCTAAGACGGGACTGGTTTCTTAGGGGGGTCTTCATCATCTGGAGACTTGACAGTTTCTTTTTGAGGGGACAGAGAGGCCACGGAAGTGGGCCAGGACAATGGCCGCAGGCAATATTCAGTGACCAACAATAATTGTTGTTTATTAGGATTGGAATCGGCACCATCCACAATGTCTCAAATGAGTCCCAAATAAGAGAATACAGTGGCAGGGACAGCATCAGGCCCCTGCGAGGTCAATATTTTATTTAACTCTCTACCAACCTTCTGCCATTTTTTTGAGTGTATCTCTGGACCATCAATTATGAACCATGCCTGATCGACAAAAATAAAGAACTTTATCAAACCTTTCTTTATCACTCTAACTCCCCTTCTCTGAGAGAACCTTTTAGATCTTGAATGAAAATTGCCTGCTTAGACAGTTTATGGCCATTGTAATCAGACGAAATGAAGAAAAAGAAGTAGACTTATACAACACTCTCCACGCTGTGAGTGGCAGGACGGCGGATGTCTTCACAGGTTTTCCTGGGGAGCATTCCCAGTCACTCGATGCTGGGTTCATCCAGAAAGGATCCGTACCTCGGGCCCCACGTTGAGGCGCCACCTATCCAATCCCGGGGGACTTAGTTATTTGGGGGGTCGAGGAGGACCATGCCTGCAAAGAGAATGGGCGAGAAAGAAGGAACAAGACCAAGCAAGTGGTTGTCAAGGTCTGTTTAATGAAGGCTGAAGGCCAGGTTATAAGCGCACAGAAAGAGGAAATAGGGAGGGGCTGAGGGGGGATCTGATTGAGGCACAGAAAGAAGAAAAGACATATGGGGCAGATGCATCTGGGGCGGATGCTAACTGTAGGCCTGAGACATCTTTCGGTTTTTCTTGGGATGTTGGTTCCGCCTAGATAGCTCCATGCTATTTCCGTATGAATGACTCTGGGTGTTCAGCCAGGATAAAGGTCAACAGTTTCCCAGGGTTGGGGGGTGCTTGGTTCCCAACAGCCATCTGTACTCCAGGCTACAGGCCATGCACCCATTCCATCTCTGCCCAAGCTAACACCTGGTTCCTCAATTGCACATGTACATGTGTGCATGCATGCCCAACAGCCAGTCCCTTGTTCCACAGACTAGCCATTCCCAGGGTTTGCCTGCCATCAATTTCAATCTCAAGACACTGCTGTTAGCTCTTATTCTAATCCTAGATAAATGTTTATTTGCTAATACAAAAATGAGCTTTTCTCTACTTATACAACCTGTCAAAGTTACTTAAGATTTTCATTCCTATCCTGTATTGAAAGATAATGATTTTTTTACTACTGCCATTGAATTATTCAGTTATAATCAATCAATATAACTCTCAATCCAGTCAGAGTCTGCTAATTCTTAATTCTGTTTTGACAAACAGAATTCTTGAAGCCTCTAACAGATTCTCTTTAGGTTTCAGATGATGTGGACACAGCTACAAAATACTGCCTAGACTGTGCTATGATAATCACTGAAAAACTCAGTGGACAAAACTGAATATCCTGAGTCAAATGACTTGCTAAATCAAGGTAAGCTATTTCTCATGTCACATATATCCACTACTCAGAGAAAAAGCCCTGTGTCTTCTGTACTTGAAAACCAGACTGACTGCCCAAGTTTCCATTGAGACCATGGGGAACTGTTGGCTAGTGAACTCTGTCATTTTTAAAAAATAATATATAACTGGCAGATTATTGTTTATTTTTTCTCAGACTTCTGACTATATTAAGTTAAGGTAACTGTAACTTGACAGCTAGAAAAAGCTTTCACAGATGTAATATATTATCTCCTTACCTAAACTCAGTTTCCATTGATTAAATGCTTCATATTTCCTCCTTTTGCTATCACTGTCTTAACATTATTTGAGTTCTTAACTCTAATGAAACATTTCAAATGGTGAATAGCCTCAAGCACATAGGCACAGGGGAAAATTTCCTGAACAGAACACCGATAGTTTATGCTCTAAGATCAAGAATTGACAAATGGGACCTCATAAACTTACAAAGCTTCTGTAAGGCAAAAGACACTGTCAATAGGACAAAATGGCAATCAAAAAATTGGGAAAAGATCTTTACTAATCCTATATCTGATAGAGGGCTAATATCCAAGGTATACAAAGAACTCAAGAAGTTATACTCCAGAGAACCAAATAACCATATTAAAAAATGGGGTACAGAGCTAAACAAAGAATTCTCAACTGATGAATACCTAATGGCTGAGAAGCATCTAAAGAAATGTTCAACATCCTTAGTCATTGGGGAAATGCAAATTAAAACATCCCTGAGATTCCACCTCACACTAGTCAGAATGGCTAGGATAAAAAACTCAGGTGATGGCAGATGCTGGCAAGGGTGTGGAGAAAGAGGAATACTTGTCCATTGCTGGTGGGATTGAAAGCTGGTACAATGACTGTGGAAATCAGTTTGGTGGTTCCTATGGAAACTGGACATAGTACTACCAGAGGACCCAGCAATACCACTCCTGGGCATATAACCAGAAGATGCTCCAACATGTAATAAGGACACATG